>NC_092418.1:4999155-5303321 GCF_040894005.1 Engystomops pustulosus
TGTGCACTGTATATATACAGGAGAAGTAGTACTGTGCACTGTATATACAGGAGAAGTAGTACTGTGCACTGTATATATATACAGGAGAAGTAGTACTGTGCACTGTATATATATACAGGAGAAGTAGTACTGTGCACTGTATATATATATATACAGGAGAAGTAGTACTGTGCACTGTATATATATACAGGAGAAGTAGTACTGTGCACTGTATATATATACAGGAGAAGTAGTACTGTGCACTGTATATATATACAGGAGAAGTAGTACTGTGCACTGTATATATATACAGGAGAAGTAGTACTGTGCACTGTATATATATACAGGAGAAGTAGTACTGTGCACTGTATATATACAGGAGAAGTAGTACTGGGCACTGTATATATATATACAGGAGAAGTAGTACTGTGCACTGTATATATATACAGGAGAAGTAGTACTGTGCAGTGTATATATATACAGGAGAAGTAGTACTGTGCACTGTATATACAGGAGAAGTAGTACTGTGCACCGTCCATATATATACAGGAGAAGTAGTACTGTGCACTGTATATATACAGGAGAAGTAGTACTGTGCACTGTATATACAGGAGAAGTAGTACTGTGCACTGTATATATATACAGGAGAAGTAGTACTGTGCACTGTATATATATACAGGAGAAGTAGTACTGTGCACTGTATATATATATATACAGGAGAAGTAGTACTGTGCACTGTCCATATATATACAGGAGAAGTAGTACTGTGCACTGTATATATACAGGAGAAGTAGTACTGTGCACTGTCCATATATATATACAGGAGAAGTAGTACTGTGCACTGTATATATACAGGAGAAGTAGTACTGTGCACTGCCCATATATACAGGAGAAGTAGTACTGTGCACTGTATATATACAGGAGAAGTAGTACTGTGCACTGTATATATATACAGGAGAAGAAGTACTGTGCACTGTATATATACAGGAGAAGTAGTACTGTGCACTGTATATATACAGGAGAAGTAGTACTGTGCACTGTATATATACAGGAGAAGTAGTACTGTGCAGACTGTATATATAGGAGAAGTAGTACTGTGCAGTGTATATATACAAGAGAAGATCACTCACGTGTGATATTCACTGTATATATATACAGAGAAGATGTATATATACGGAGAAGTAGTACTGTGCAGCTGTATAATATACAGGAGAAGTAGTACTGTGCACTGTATATATATACAGGAGAAGTAGTACTGTGCACTGTATATATATACAGGGAGAAGTAGTACTGTGCACTGTATATATACAGGAGAAGTAGTACTGTGCACTGTATATATACAGGAGAAGTAGTACTGTGCACTGTATATACAGGAGAAGTAGTACTGTGCACTGTATATATATACAGGAGAAGTAGTACTGTGCACTGTATATATATATATACAGGAGAAGTAGTACTGTGCACTGTATATATATACAGGAGAAGTAGTACTGTGCACTGTATATATACAGGAGAAGTAGTACTGTGCACTGTATATATACAGGAGAAGTAGTACTGTGCACTGTATATATACAGGAGAAGTAGTACTGTGCACTGTATATATATACAGGAGAAGTAGTACTGTGCACTGTCCATATATATACAGGAGAAGTAGTACTGTGCACTGTATATATATATACAGGAGAAGTAGTACTGTGCACTGTATATATATATATACAGGAGAAGTAGTACTGTGCACTGTATATATATACAGGAGAAGTAGTACTGTGCACTGTATATATATACAGGAGAAGTAGTACTGTGCACTGTATATATATACAGGAGAAGTAGTACTGTGCACTGTCCATATATATACAGGAGAAGTAGTACTGTGCACTGTATATATATATACAGGAGAAGTAGTACTGTGCACTGTATATATACAGGAGAAGTAGTACTGTGCACTGTCCATATATATACAGGAGAAGTAGTACTGTGCACTGTATATATACAGGAGAAGTAGTACTGTGCACTGTATATATATACAGGAGAAGTAGTACTGTGCACTGTATATATATACAGGAGAAGTAGTACTGTGCACTGTATATATATATATACAGGAGAAGTAGTACTGTGCACTGTATATATATACAGGAGAAGTAGTACTGTGCACTGTATATATATACAGGAGAAGTAGTACTGTACACTGTATATATACAGGAGAAGTAGTACTGTGCACTGTATATATACAGGAGAAGTAGTACTGTGCACTGTATATATATACAGGAGAAGTAGTACTGTGCACTGTATATATACAGGAGAAGTAGTACTGTGCACAGTATATATACAGGAGAAGTAGTACTGTGCACTGTATATATATATACAGGAGAAGTAGTACTGTGCACTTTATATATATACAGGAGAAGTAGTACTGTGCACTGTATATATATACAGGAGAAGTAGTACTGTGCACTGTATATATATACAGGAGAAGTAGTACTGTGCACTGTATATATATACAGGAGAAGTAGTACTGTGCACTGTATATTTATATACAGGAGAAGTAGTACTGTGCACTGTGTATATATACAGGAGAAGTAGTACTGTGCACTGTATATATATATATATATACAGGAGAAGTAGTACTGTGCACTGTATATATATACAGGAGAAGTAGTACTGTGCACTGTATATATATACAGGAGAAGTAGTACTGTGCACTGTATATATATACAGGAGAAGTAGTACTGTGCACTGTATATATATACAGGAGAAGTAGTACTGTGCACTGTATATATATACAGGAGAAGTAGTACTGTGCACTGTCCATATATATACAGGAGAAGTAGTACTGTGCACTGTATATATACAGGAGAAGTAGTACTGTGCACTGTATATACAGGAGAAGTAGTACTGTGCACTGTATATATATACAGGAGAAGTAGTACTGTGCACTGTATATATATACAGGAGAAGTAGTACTGTGCACTGTATATATACAGGAGAAGTAGTACTGTGCACTGTATATATATACAGGAGAAGTAGTACTGTGCACTGTATATATATACAGGAGAAGTAGTACTGTGCACTGTATATATATACAGGAGAAGTAGTACTGTGCACTGTCCATATATATACAGGAGAAGTAGTACTGTGCACTGTATATATACAGGAGAAGTAGTACTGTGCACTGTATATATACAGGAGAAGTAGTACTGTGCACTGTCCATTTATATACAGGAGAAGTAGTACTGTGCACTGTATATATACAGGAGAAGTAGTACTGTGCACTGTATATATATACAGGAGAAGTAGTACTGTGCACTGTATATATACAGGAGAAGTAGTACTGTGCACTGTATATATACAGGAGAAGTAGTACTGTGCACTGTATATATATATACAGGAGAAGTAGTACTGTGCACTGTATATATACAGGAGAAGTAGTACTGTGCACTGTATATATATATATATATATACACAGGAGAAGTAGTACTGTGCACTGTATATATACAGGAGAAGTAGTACTGTGCAGTGTATATATATACAGGAGAAGTAGTACTGTGCACTGTATATATATACAGGAGAAGTAGTACTGTGCACTGTATATATATACAGGAGAAGTAGTACTGTGCACTGTATATATATACAGGAGAAGTAGTACTGTGCACCGTCCATATATATACAGGAGAAGTAGTACTGTGCACTGTATATATACAGGAGAAGTAGTACTGTGCACTGTATATACAGGAGAAGTAGTACTGTGCACTGTATATATATACAGGAGAAGTAGTACTGTGCACTGTATATATATACAGGAGAAGTAGTACTGTGCACTGTATATATATACAGGAGAAGTAGTACTGTGCACTGTATATATATACAGGAGAAGTAGTACTGTGCACTGTATATATATACAGGAGAAGTAGTACTGTGCACTGTCCATATATATACAGGAGAAGTAGTACTGTGCACTGTATATATATACAGGAGAAGTAGTACTGTGCACTGTATATATACAGGAGAAGTAGTACTGTGCACTGTATATATACAGGAGAAGTAGTACTGTGCACTGTATATATATACAGGAGAAGTAGTACTGTGCACTGTATATATATACAGGAGAAGTAGTACTGTGCACTGTATATATATACAGGAGAAGTAGTACTGTGCACCGTCCATATATATACAGGAGAAGTAGTACTGTGCACTGTATATATACAGGAGAAGTAGTACTGTGCACTGTATATACAGGAGAAGTAGTACTGTGCACTGTATATATATACAGGAGAAGTAGTACTGTGCACTGTATATATATACAGGAGAAGTAGTACTGTGCACTGTATATATATATATACAGGAGAAGTAGTACTGTGCACTGTATATATATACAGGAGAAGTAGTACTGTGCACTGTATATATATACAGGAGAAGTAGTACTGTGCACTGTATATATATACAGGAGAAGTAGTACTGTGCACTGTATATATATATACAGGAGAAGTAGTACTGTGCACTGTATATATATACAGGAGAAGTAGTACTGTGCACTGTCCATATATATACAGGAGAAGTAGTACTGTGCACTGTATATATACAGGAGAAGTAGTACTGTGCACTGTCCATATATATACAGGAGAAGTAGTACTGTGCACTGTATATATACAGGAGAAGTAGTACTGTGCACTGCCCATATATACAGGAGAAGTAGTACTGTGCACTGTATATATACAGGAGAAGTAGTACTGTGCACTGTATATATACAGGAGAAGCAGTACTGTGCACTGTATATATGCAGGAGAAGTAGTACTGTGCACTGTATATATACAGGAGAAGTAGTACTGTGCACTGTATATATATACAGGAGAAGTAGTACTGTGCACTGTGTATATACAGGAGAAGCAGTACTGTGCACTGCCCATATATACAGGAGAAGTAGTACTGTGCACTGTCCATATATATACAGGAGAAGTAGTACTGTGCACTGTATATATACAGGAGAAGTAGTACTGTGCACTGTATATATATATATACAGGAGAAGTAGTACTGTGCACTGTATATATACAGGAGAAGTAGTACTGTGCACTGTATATATACAGGAGAAGTAGTACTGTGCACTGTATATATACAGGAGAAGTAGTACTGTGCACTGTATATATATATATACAGGAGAAGTAGTACTGTGCACTGTCCATATATATACAGGAGAAGTAGTACTGTGCACTGTATATATACAGGAGAAGTAGTACTGTGCACTGTATATATATATATATATATATACAGGAGAAGTAGTACTGTGCACTGTCCATATATATACAGGAGAAGTAGTACTGTGCACTGTATATATACAGGAGAAGTAGTACTGTGCACTGTATATATACAGGAGAAGTAGTACTGTGCACTGTCCATATATATACAGGAGAAGTAGTACTGTGCACTGTATATATACAGGAGAAGTAGTACTGTGCACTGTATATATACATGAGAAGTAGTACTGTGCACTGCCCATATATACAGGAGAAGTAGTACTGTGCACTGTATATATACAGGAGAAGTAGTACTGTGCACTGTATATATATATACAGGAGAAGTAGTACTGTGCACTGTATATATACAGGAGAAGTAGTACTGTGCACTGTATATATATACAGGAGAAGTAGTACTGTGCACTGTATATATATACAGGAGAAGTAGTACTGTGCACTGTATATATACAGGAGAAGTAGTACTGTGCAGTGTATATATATACAGGAGAAGTAGTACTGTGCACTGTATATATATACAGGAGAAGTAGTACTGTGCACTTTATATATATACAGGAGAAGTAGTACTGTGCACTGTATATATATATATACAGGAGAAGTAGTACTGTGCACTGTATATATATACAGGAGAAGTAGTACTGTGCACTGTATATATATACAGGAGAAGTAGTACTGTGCACTTTATATATATACAGGAGAAGTAGTACTGTGCACTGTATATATATATATACAGGAGAAGTAGTACTGTGCACTGTATATATATACAGGAGAAGTAGTACTGTGCACTGTATATATATACAGGAGAAGTAGTACTGTGCACTGTATATATATACAGGAGAAGTAGTACTGTGCACTGTATATATATACAGGAGAAGTAGTACTGTGCACTGTATATATATACAGAAGTAGTACTGTGCACTGTATATACAGGAGAAGTAGTACTGTGCACTGTATATATATACAGGAGAAGTAGTACTGTGCACTGTATATATACAGGAGAAGTAGTACTGTGCAGTGTATATATATACAGGAGAAGTAGTACTGTGCACTGTATATATATACAGGAGAAGTAGTACTGTGCACTGTATATATATACAGGAGAAGTAGTACTGTGCACCGTCCATATATATACAGGAGAAGTAGTACTGTGCACTGTATATATACAGGAGAAGTAGTACTGTGCACTGTATATACAGGAGAAGTAGTACTGTGCACTGTATATATATACAGGAGAAGTAGTACTGTGCACTGTATATATATACAGGAGAAGTAGTACTGTGCACTGTATATATATACAGGAGAAGTAGTACTGTGCACTGTATATATATACAGGAGAAGTAGTACTGTGCACTGTATATATATACAGGAGAAGTAGTACTGTGCACTGTCCATATATATACAGGAGAAGTAGTACTGTGCACTGTATATATATACAGGAGAAGTAGTACTGTGCACTGTATATATACAGGAGAAGTAGTACTGTGCACTGTATATATACAGGAGAAGTAGTACTGTGCACTGTATATATATACAGGAGAAGTAGTACTGTGCACTGTATATATATACAGGAGAAGTAGTACTGTGCACTGTATATATATACAGGAGAAGTAGTACTGTGCACCGTCCATATATATACAGGAGAAGTAGTACTGTGCACTGTATATATACAGGAGAAGTAGTACTGTGCACTGTATATACAGGAGAAGTAGTACTGTGCACTGTATATATATACAGGAGAAGTAGTACTGTGCACTGTATATATATACAGGAGAAGTAGTACTGTGCACTGTATATATATATATACAGGAGAAGTAGTACTGTGCACTGTATATATATACAGGAGAAGTAGTACTGTGCACTGTATATATATACAGGAGAAGTAGTACTGTGCACTGTATATATATACAGGAGAAGTAGTACTGTGCACTGTATATATATATACAGGAGAAGTAGTACTGTGCACTGTATATATATACAGGAGAAGTAGTACTGTGCACTGTCCATATATATACAGGAGAAGTAGTACTGTGCACTGTATATATACAGGAGAAGTAGTACTGTGCACTGTCCATATATATACAGGAGAAGTAGTACTGTGCACTGTATATATACAGGAGAAGTAGTACTGTGCACTGCCCATATATACAGGAGAAGTAGTACTGTGCACTGTATATATACAGGAGAAGTAGTACTGTGCACTGTATATATACAGGAGAAGCAGTACTGTGCACTGTATATATGCAGGAGAAGTAGTACTGTGCACTGTATATATACAGGAGAAGTAGTACTGTGCACTGTATATATATACAGGAGAAGTAGTACTGTGCACTGTGTATATACAGGAGAAGCAGTACTGTGCACTGCCCATATATACAGGAGAAGTAGTACTGTGCACTGTCCATATATATACAGGAGAAGTAGTACTGTGCACTGTATATATACAGGAGAAGTAGTACTGTGCACTGTATATATATATATACAGGAGAAGTAGTACTGTGCACTGTATATATACAGGAGAAGTAGTACTGTGCACTGTATATATACAGGAGAAGTAGTACTGTGCACTGTATATATACAGGAGAAGTAGTACTGTGCACTGTATATATATATATATACAGGAGAAGTAGTACTGTGCACTGTCCATATATATACAGGAGAAGTAGTACTGTGCACTGTATATATACAGGAGAAGTAGTACTGTGCACTGTATATATATATATATATATACAGGAGAAGTAGTACTGTGCACTGTCCATATATATACAGGAGAAGTAGTACTGTGCACTGTATATATACAGGAGAAGTAGTACTGTGCACTGTATATATACAGGAGAAGTAGTACTGTGCACTGTCCATATATATACAGGAGAAGTAGTACTGTGCACTGTATATATACAGGAGAAGTAGTACTGTGCACTGTATATATACATGAGAAGTAGTACTGTGCACTGCCCATATATACAGGAGAAGTAGTACTGTGCACTGTATATATACAGGAGAAGTAGTACTGTGCACTGTATATATATATACAGGAGAAGTAGTACTGTGCACTGTATATATACAGGAGAAGTAGTACTGTGCACTGTATATATATACAGGAGAAGTAGTACTGTGCACTGTATATATATACAGGAGAAGTAGTACTGTGCACTGTATATATATACAGGAGAAGTAGTACTGTGCACCGTCCATATATATACAGGAGAAGTAGTACTGTGCACTGTATATATACAGGAGAAGTAGTACTGTGCACTGTATATACAGGAGAAGTAGTACTGTGCACTGTATATATATATACAGGAGAAGTAGTACTGTGCACTGTATATATATACAGGAGAAGTAGTACTGTGCACTGTATATATACAGGAGAAGTAGTACTGTGCACTGTATATATATATATACAGGAGAAGTAGTACTGTGCACTGTATATATATATATACAGGAGAAGTAGTACTGTGCACTGTATATATACAGGAGAAGTAGTACTGTGCACTGTATATATACAGGAGAAGTAGTACTGTGCACTGTATATATATATATACAGGAGAAGTAGTACTGTGCACTGTATATATATATATACAGGAGAAGTAGTACTGTGCACTGTATATATATACAGGAGAAGTAGTACTGTGCACTGTATATATATACAGGAGAAGTAGTACTGTGCACTGTATATATACAGGAGAAGTAGTACTGTGCAGTATATATATACAGGAGAAGTAGTACTGTGCACTGTATATATATACAGGAGAAGTAGTACTGTGCACTGTATATATATACAGGAGAAGTAGTACTGTGCACTGTATATATATATACAGGAGAAGTAGTACTGTGCACTGTATATATATACAGGAGAAGTAGTACTGTGCACTGTATATATATACAGGAGAAGTAGTACTGTGCACTGTATATATATACAGGAGAAGTAGTACTGTGCACTGTATATATATATACAGGAGAAGTAGTACTGTGCACTGTATATATATACAGGAGAAGTAGTACTGTGCACTGTCCATATATATACAGGAGAAGTAGTACTGTGCACTGTATATATACAGGAGAAGTAGTACTGTGCACTGCCCATATATACAGGAGAAGTAGTACTGTGCACTGTATATATACAGGAGAAGTAGTACTGTGCACTGTATATATATACAGGAGAAGAAGTACTGTGCACTGTATATATACAGGAGAAGTAGTACTGTGCACTGTATATATATACAGGAGAAGTAGTACTGTGCACTGTATATATATACAGGAGAAGTAGTACTGTGCACTGTATATATACAGGAGAAGTAGTACTGTGCACTGTATATATACAGGAGAAGTAGTACTGTGCACTGTATATACAGGAGAAGTAGTACTGTGCACTGTATATATATACAGGAGAAGTAGTACTGTGCACTGTATATATACAGGAGAAGTAGTACTGTGCACTGTATATATACAGGAGAAGTAGTACTGTGCACTGTATATACAGGAGAAGTAGTACTGTGCACTGTATATATATATACAGGAGAAGTAGTACTGTGCACTGTATATATATATACAGGAGAAGTAGTACTGTGCACTGTATATATATACAGGAGAAGTAGTACTGTGCACTGTATATATACAGGAGAAGTAGTACTGTGCACTGTATATATACAGGAGAAGTAGTACTGTGCACTGTATATATACAGGAGAAGTAGTACTGTGCACTGTATACATATACAGGAGAAGTAGTACTGTGCACTGTATATATATACAGGAGAAGTAGTACTGTGCACTGTCCATATATATACAGGAGAAGTAGTACTGTGCACTGTATATATATATACAGGAGAAGTAGTACTGTGCACTGTATATATATACAGGAGAAGTAGTACTGTGCACTGTATATATATACAGGAGAAGTAGTACTGTGCACTGTATATATATACAGGAGAAGTAGTACTGTGCACTGTATATATATACAGGAGAAGTAGTACTGTGCACTGTCCATATATATACAGGAGAAGTAGTACTGTGCACTGTATATATACAGGAGAAGTAGTACTGTGCACTGTCCATATATATACAGGAGAAGTAGTACTGTGCACTGTATATATACAGGAGAAGTAGTACTGTGCACTGTATATATATACAGGAGAAGTAGTACTGTGCACTGTATATATACAGGAGAAGTAGTACTGTGCACTGTATATATACAGGAGAAGTAGTACTGTGCACTGTATATACAGGAGAAGTAGTACTGTGCACTGTATATATATATACAGGAGAAGTAGTACTGTGCACTGTATATATATACAGGAGAAGTAGTACTGTGCACTGTATATATATACAGGAGAAGTAGTACTGTGCACTGTATATATATATATACAGGAGAAGTAGTACTGTGCACTGTATATATATACAGGAGAAGTAGTACTGTGCACTGTATATATACAGGAGAAGTAGTACTGTGCACTGTATATATACAGGAGAAGTAGTACTGTGCACTGTATATATATACAGGAGAAGTAGTACTGTGCACTGTATATATATACAGGAGAAGTAGTACTGTGCACTGTATATATATTCAGGAGAAGTAGTACTGTGCAGTGTATATATATACAGGAGAAGTAGTACTGTGCACTGTATATATATACAGGAGAAGTAGTACTGTGCACTGTATATATATATACAGGAGAAGTAGTACTGTGCACTGTATATATACAGGAGAAGTAGTACTGTGCACTGTATATATATATATACAGGAGAAGTAGTACTGTGCACTGTATATATACAGGAGAAGTAGTACTGTGCACTGTATATATATATATACAGGAGAAGTAGTACTGTGCACTGTATATATACAGGAGAAGTAGTACTGTGCAGTGTATATATATACAGGAGAAGTAGTACTGTGCACTGTATATATATACAGGAGAAGTAGTACTGTGCACTGTATATATATACAGGAGAAGTAGTACTGTGCACTGTATATATATACAGGAGAAGTAGTACTGTGCACCGTCCATATATATACAGGAGAAGTAGTACTGTGCACTGTATATATACAGGAGAAGTAGTACTGTGCACTGTATATACAGGAGAAGTAGTACTGTGCACTGTATATATATACAGGAGAAGTAGTACTGTGCACTGTATATATATACAGGAGAAGTAGTACTGTGCACTGTATATATACAGGAGAAGTAGTACTGTGCACTGTATATATATACAGGAGAAGTAGTACTGTGCACTGTATATATATACAGGAGAAGTAGTACTGTGCACTGTATATATACAGGAGAAGTAGTACTGTGCACTGTATATATATATATACAGGAGAAGTAGTACTGTGCACTGTATATATACAGGAGAAGTAGTACTGTGCACTGTATATATATACAGGAGAAGTAGTACTGTGCACTGTATATATACAGGAGAAGTAGTACTGTGCACTGTATATATACAGGAGAAGTAGTACTGTGCACTGTATATATACAGGAGAAGTAGTACTGTGCACTGTATATATACAGGAGAAGTAGTACTGTGCACTGTATATATACAGGAGAAGTAGTACTGTGCACTGTCCATATATATACAGGAGAAGTAGTACTGTGCACTGTATATATACAGGAGAAGTAGTACTGTGCACTGTATATATATACAGGAGAAGTAGTACTGTGCACTGTCCATATATATACAGGAGAAGTAGTACTGTGCACTGTATATATACAGGAGAAGTAGTACTGTGCACTGTATATATATACAGGAGAAGTAGTACTGTGCACTGTATATATACAGGAGAAGTAGTACTGTGCACTGTATATATACAGGAGAAGTAGTACTGTGCACCGTCCATATATATACAGGAGAAGTAGTACTGTGCACTGTATATATATATACAGGAGAAGTAGTACTGTGCACTTTATATATACAGGAGAAGTAGTACTGTGCACTGTATATATATATACAGGAGAAGTAGTACTGTGCACTTTATATATACAGGAGAAGTAGTACTGTGCACTGTATATATATATATATATACAGGAGAAGTAGTACTGTGCACTGTATATATACAGGAGAAGTAGTACTGTGCACTGTATATATACAGGAGAAGTAGTACTGTGCACTGTATATATATATATACAGGACAAGTAGTACTGTGCACTGTATATATACAGGAGAAGTAGTACTGTGCACTGTCCATATATATACAGGAGAAGTAGTACTGTGCACTGTATATATACAGGAGAAGTAGTACTGTGCACTGTATATATATATATATACAGGAGAAGTAGTACTGTGCACTGTATATATACAGGAGAAGTAGTACTGTGCACTGTATATATACAGGAGAAGTAGTACTGTGCACTGTATATATATATATACAGGAGAAGTACTGTGCACTGTCCATATATATACAGGAGAAGTAGTACTGTGCACTGTATATATATATATATACAGGAGAAGTAGTACTGTGCACTGTATATATATATATACAGGAGAAGTAGTACTGTGCACTGTATATATACAGGAGAAGTAGTACTGTGCACTGTCCATATATATACAGGAGAAGTAGTACTGTGCACTGTATATATATACAGGAGAAGTAGTACTGTGCACTGTATATATACAGGAGAAGTAGTACTGTGCACTGTATATACACATAGGAGAAGTAGTACTGTGCACTGTATATATATACAGGAGAAGTAGTACTGTGCACTGTATATATACAGGAGAAGTAGTACTGTGCACTGTATATATACAGGAGAAGTAGTACTGTGCAGTGTATATATACAGGAGAAGTAGTACTGTGCACTGTATATATATACAGGAGAAGTAGTACTGTGCACTGTATATACACAGGAGAAGTAGTACTGTGCACTGTCCATATATACAGGAGAAGTAGTACTGTGCACTGTATATATATACAGGAGAAGTAGTACTGTGCACTGTATATATATACAGGAGAAGTAGTACTGTGCACTGTATATATATACAGAAGTAGTACTGTGCACTGTATATACAGGAGAAGTAGTACTGTGCACTGTATATATACAGGAGAAGTAGTACTGTGCACTGTATATATACAGGAGAAGTAGTACTGTACACTGTATATATACAGGAGAAGTAGTACTGTGCACTGTATATATATATACAGGAGAAGTAGTACTGTGCACTGTATATATATACAGGAGAAGTAGTACTGTGCACTGTATATATACAGGAGAAGTAGTACTGTGCACTGTATATATATATATATATATATACAGGAGAAGTAGTACTGTGCACTGTATATATATACAGGAGAAGTAGTACTGTGCACTGTATATATATATACAGGAGAAGTAGTACTGTGCACTGTATATATATATACAGGAGAAGTAGTACTGTGCACTGTATATATATACAGGAGAAGTAGTACTGTGCACTGTATATATATACAGGAGAAGTAGTACTGTGCACTGTATATATATATATATATATATATATATATATATATATATATATACAGGAGAAGTAGTACTGTGCACTGTATATATACAGGAGAAGTAGTACTGTGCACTGTATATATACAGGAGAAGTAGTACTGTGCACTGTATATATATATAGGAGAAGTAGTACTGTGCACTGTATATATATATAGGAGAAGTAGTACTGTGCACTGTATATATACAGGAGAAGTAGTACTGTGCACTGTATATATATACAGGAGAAGTAGTACTGTGCACTGTATATATACAGGAGAAGTAGTACTGTGCAGTGTATATATACAGGAGAAGTAGTACTGTGCACTGTATATATATACAGGGGAAGTAGTACTGTGCACTGTATATATATACAGGAGAAGTAGTACTGTGCACTGTATATATACAGGAGAAGTAGTACTGTGCACTGTATATATATACAGGAGAAGTAGTACTGTGCACTGTATATATACAGGAGAAGTAGTACTGTGCACTGTATATATACAGGAGAAGTAGTACTGTGCACTGTATATATATACAGGAGAAGTAGTACTGTGCACTGTATATATATACAGGAGAAGTAGTACTGTGCACTGTATATATACAGGAGAAGTAGTACTGTGCACTGTATATATACAGGAGAAGTAGTACTGTGCACTGTATATATACAGGAGAAGTAGTACTGTGCACTGTATATATATACAGGAGAAGTAGTACTGTGCACTGTATATATATACAGGAGAAGTAGTACTGTGCACTGTATATATACAGGAGAAGTAGTACTGTGCACTGTATATATATACAGGAGAAGTGGTACTGTGCACTGTCCATATATATACAGGAGAAGTAGTACTGTGCACTGTCCATATATATATACAGGAGAAGTAGTACTGTGCACTGTATATATATACAGAAGTAATACTGTGCACTGTATATATACAGGAGAAGTAGTACTGTGCACTGTATATATATACAGGAGAAGTAGTACTGTGCACTGTATATATATACAGGAGAAGTAGTACTGTGCACTGTATATATATACAGGAGAAGTAGTACTGTGCACTGTATATATACAGGAGAAGTAGTACTGTGCTCTGTATATATATACAGGAGAAGTAGTACTGTGCACTGTATATATACAGGAGAAGTAGTACTGTGCAGTGTATATATATACAGGAGAAGTAGTACTGTGCACTGTATATATATATACAGGAGAAGTAGTACTGTGCACTGTATATATACAGGAGAAGTAGTACTGTGCACTGTATATATACAGGAGAAGTAGTACTGTGCACTGTATATATACAGGAGAAGAAGTACTGTGCACTGTATATATACAGGAGAAGTAGTACTGTGCACTGTATATATATATATATATACAGGAGAAGTAGTACTGTGCACTGTATATATATATAGGAGAAGTAGTACTGTGCACTGTATATATATACAGAAGTAATACTGTGCACTGTATATATACAGGAGAAGTAGTACTGTGCACTGTATATATATACAGGAGAAGTAGTACTGTGCACTGTATATACAGGAGAAGTAGTACTGTGCACTGTGTATATACAGGAGAAGTAGTACTGTGTACTGTATATATACAGGAGAAGTAGTACTGTGCACTGTATATATACAGGAGAAGAAGTACTGTGCACTGTATATATACAGGAGAAGTAGTACTGTGCACTGTATATATATATACAGGAGAAGTAGTACTGTGCACTGTATATATATACAGGAGAAGTAGTACTGTGCACTGTATATATATATACAGGAGAAGTAGTACTGTGCACTGTATATATATATATATATACAGGAGAAGTAGTACTGTGCACTGTATATATACAGGAGAAGTAGTACTGTGCACTGTATATATATACAGGAGAAGTAGTACTGTGCACTGTATATATATACAGGAGAAGTAGTACTGTGCACTGTATATATATACAGGAGAAGTAGTACTGTGCACTGTATATATATACAGGAGAAGTAGTACTGTGCACTGTATATATACAGGAGAAGTAGTACTGTGCACTGTATATATACAGGAGAAGTAGTACTGTGCACTGTATATATATACAGGAGAAGTAGTACTGTGCACTGTATATATACAGGAGAAGTAGTACTGTGCACTGTATATATATACAGGAGAAGTAGTACTGTGCACTGTATATATATACAGGAGAAGTAGTACTGTGCACGGTATATATATACAGGAGAAGTAGTACTGTGCACGGTATATATATACAGGAGAAGTAGTACTGTGCACTGTATATATACAGGAGAAGTAGTACTGTGCACTGTATATATACAGGAGAAGTAGTACTGTGCACTGTATATATATACAGGACAGGGGAAGTAGTACTGTGCACTGTATATATATACAGGAGAAGTAGTACTGTGCACTGTATATATATACAGGAGAAGTAGTACTGTGCACTGTATATATACAGGAGAAGAAGTACTGTGCACTGTATATATATACAGGAGAAGTAGTACTGTGCACTGTATATATATACAGGAGAAGTAGTACTGTGCACTGTATATATACAGGAGAAGTAGTACTGTGCACTGTATATATATATATATACAGGAGAAGTAGTACTGTGCAGTGTATATATATATATACAGGAGAAGTAGTACTGTGCACTGTATATATATATATACAGGAGAAGTAGTACTGTGCACTGCCCATATATACAGGAGAAGTAGTACTGTGCAGTGTTTATATATACAGGAGAAGTAGTACTGTGCACTGTATATATACAGGAGAAGTAGTACTGTGCACTGTATATATACAGGAGAAGTAGTACTGTGCACTGTATATATATACAGGAGAAGTAGTACTGTGCAGTGTATATATATACAGGAGAAGTAGTACTGTGCACTGTATATATATACAGGAGAAGTAGTACTGTGCACTGTATATATATACAGGAGAAGTAGTACTGTGCACTGTATATATACAGGAGAAGTAGTACTGTGCACTGTATATATACAGGAGAAGTAGTACTGTGCACTGTATATATATACAGGAGAAGTAGTACTGTGCACTGTATATATATATACAGGAGAAGTAGTACTGTGCACTGTATATATATATATATATATATATATATATATATATATATATATACAGGAGAAGTAGTACTGTGCACGGTATATATATACAGGAGAAGTAGTACTGTGCACTGTATATATATACAGGAGAAGTAGTACTGTGCACTGTATATATACAGGAGAAGTAGTACTGTGCACTGTATATATATACAGGAGAAGTAGTACTGTGCACTGTATATATATACAGGAGAAGTAGTACTGTGCACTGTATATATATACAGGAGAAGTAGTACTGTGCTCTGTATATATATACAGGAGAAGTAGTACTGTGCACTGTATATATATACAGGAGAAGTAGTACTGTGCTCTGTATATATATACAGGAGAAGTAGTACTGTGCACTGTATATATACAGGAGAAGTAGTACTGTGCACTATATATACAGGAGAAGTAGTACTGTGCACTGTATATATACAGGAGAAGTAGTACTGTGCACTGTATATATATACAGGAGAAGTAGTACTGTGCACTGTATATATACAGGAGAAGTAGTACTGTGCTCTGTATATATATACAGGAGAAGTAGTACTGTGCACTGTATATATACAGGAGAAGTAGTACTGTGCAGTGTATATATATACAGGAGAAGTAGTACTGTGCACTGTATATATATATACAGGAGAAGTAGTACTGTGCACTGTATATATACAGGAGAAGTAGTACTGTGCACTGTATATATACAGGAGAAGTAGTACTGTGCACTGTATATATACAGGAGAAGAAGTACTGTGCACTGTATATATACAGGAGAAGTAGTACTGTGCACTGTATATATATATATATATACAGGAGAAGTAGTACTGTGCACTGTATATATATATAGGAGAAGTAGTACTGTGCACTGTATATATATACAGAAGTAATACTGTGCACTGTATATATACAGGAGAAGTAGTACTGTGCACTGTATATATATACAGGAGAAGTAGTACTGTGCACTGTATATACAGGAGAAGTAGTACTGTGCACTGTGTATATACAGGAGAAGTAGTACTGTGTACTGTATATATACAGGAGAAGTAGTACTGTGCACTGTATATATACAGGAGAAGAAGTACTGTGCACTGTATATATACAGGAGAAGTAGTACTGTGCACTGTATATATATATACAGGAGAAGTAGTACTGTGCACTGTATATATATACAGGAGAAGTAGTACTGTGCACTGTATATATATATACAGGAGAAGTAGTACTGTGCACTGTATATATATATATATACAGGAGAAGTAGTACTGTGCACTGTATATATACAGGAGAAGTAGTACTGTGCACTGTATATATATACAGGAGAAGTAGTACTGTGCACTGTATATATATACAGGAGAAGTAGTACTGTGCACTGTATATATATACAGGAGAAGTAGTACTGTGCACTGTATATATATACAGGAGAAGTAGTACTGTGCACTGTATATATACAGGAGAAGTAGTACTGTGCACTGTATATATACAGGAGAAGTAGTACTGTGCACTGTATATATATACAGGAGAAGTAGTACTGTGCACTGTATATATACAGGAGAAGTAGTACTGTGCACTGTATATATATACAGGAGAAGTAGTACTGTGCACTGTATATATATACAGGAGAAGTAGTACTGTGCACGGTATATATATACAGGAGAAGTAGTACTGTGCACGGTATATATATACAGGAGAAGTAGTACTGTGCACTGTATATATACAGGAGAAGTAGTACTGTGCACTGTATATATACAGGAGAAGTAGTACTGTGCACTGTATATATATACAGGACAGGGGAAGTAGTACTGTGCACTGTATATATATACAGGAGAAGTAGTACTGTGCACTGTATATATATACAGGAGAAGTAGTACTGTGCACTGTATATATACAGGAGAAGAAGTACTGTGCACTGTATATATATACAGGAGAAGTAGTACTGTGCACTGTATATATATACAGGAGAAGTAGTACTGTGCACTGTATATATACAGGAGAAGTAGTACTGTGCACTGTATATATATATATATACAGGAGAAGTAGTACTGTGCACTGTATATATATATATACAGGAGAAGTAGTACTGTGCACTGTATATATATATATACAGGAGAAGTAGTACTGTGCACTGCCCATATATACAGGAGAAGTAGTACTGTGCAGTGTTTATATATACAGGAGAAGTAGTACTGTGCACTGTATATATACAGGAGAAGTAGTACTGTGCACTGTATATATACAGGAGAAGTAGTACTGTGCACTGTATATATATACAGGAGAAGTAGTACTGTGCAGTGTATATATATACAGGAGAAGTAGTACTGTGCACTGTATATATATACAGGAGAAGTAGTACTGTGCACTGTATATATATACAGGAGAAGTAGTACTGTGCACTGTATATATACAGGAGAAGTAGTACTGTGCACTGTATATATACAGGAGAAGTAGTACTGTGCACTGTATATATATACAGGAGAAGTAGTACTGTGCACTGTATATATATATACAGGAGAAGTAGTACTGTGCACTGTATATATATATATATATATATATATATATATATATATATATATATATACAGGAGAAGTAGTACTGTGCACGGTATATATATACAGGAGAAGTAGTACTGTGCACTGTATATATATACAGGAGAAGTAGTACTGTGCACTGTATATATACAGGAGAAGTAGTACTGTGCACTGTATATATATACAGGAGAAGTAGTACTGTGCACTGTATATATATACAGGAGAAGTAGTACTGTGCACTGTATATATATACAGGAGAAGTAGTACTGTGCTCTGTATATATATACAGGAGAAGTAGTACTGTGCACTGTATATATATACAGGAGAAGTAGTACTGTGCTCTGTATATATATACAGGAGAAGTAGTACTGTGCACTGTATATATACAGGAGAAGTAGTACTGTGCACTATATATACAGGAGAAGTAGTACTGTGCACTGTATATATACAGGAGAAGTAGTACTGTGCACTGTATATATATACAGGAGAAGTAGTACTGTGCACTGTATATATATACAGGAGAAGTAGTACTGTGCACTGTATATATATACAGGAGAAGTAGTACTGTGCACTGTATATATATACAGGAGAAGTAGTACTGTGCACTGTATATATACAGGAGAAGTAGTACTGTGCACTGTATATATATACAGGAGAAGTAGTACTGTGCACTGTATATATATACAGGAGAAGTAGTACTGTGCACTGTATATATATACAGGAGAAGTAGTACTGTGCACTGTATATATATACAGGAGAAGTAGTACTGTGCACTGTATATATATACAGGAGAAGTAGTACTGTGCACTGTATATATATACAGGAGAAGTAGTACTGTGCACTGTATATATATACAGAAGTAGTACTGTGCACTGTATATACAGGAGAAGTAGTACTGTGCACTGTATATATACAGGAGAAGTAGTACTGTGCACTGTATATATACAGGAGAAGTAGTACTGTGCACTGTATATATATACAGGGGAAGTAGTACTGTGCACTGTATATATACAGGAGAAGTAGTACTGTGCACTGTGTATATACACAGGAGAAGTAGTACTGTGCACTGTATATATATATACAGGAGAAGTAGTAATGTGCACTGTATATATACAGGAGAAGTAGTACTGTGCACTGTATATATACAGGAGAAGTAGTACTGTACACTGTATATATACAGGAGAAGTAGTACTGTGCACTGTATATATATATACAGGAGAAGTAGTACTGTGCACTGTATATATATACAGGAGAAGTAGTACTGTGCACTGTATATATACAGGAGAAGTAGTACTGTGCACTGTATATATATATATACAGGAGAAGTAGTACTGTGCACTGTATATATATATACACAGGAGAAGTAGTACTGTGCACTGTATATATACAGGAGAAGTAGTACTGTGCACTGTATATATACAGGAGAAGTAGTACTGTGCACTGTATATATATACAGGAGAAGTAGTACTGTGCACTGTATATATACAGGAGAAGTAGTACTGTGCACTGTATATATATACAGGAGAAGTAGTACTGTGCACTGTATATATACAGGAGAAGTAGTACTGTGCACTGTATATATATATACAGGAGAAGTAGTACTGTGCACTGTATATATATATACACAGGAGAAGTAGTACTGTGCACTGTATATATACAGGAGAAGTAGTACTGTGCACTGTATATATACAGGAGAAGTAGTACTGTGCACTGTATATATATACAGGAGAAGTAGTACTGTGCACTGTATATATACAGGAGAAGTAGTACTGTGCACTGTATATATATACAGGAGAAGTAGTACTGTGCACTGTATATATATATACAGGAGAAGTAGTACTGTGCACTGTATATATATACAGGAGAAGTAGTACTGTGCACTGTATATATATACAGGAGAAGTAGTACTGTGCACTGTATATATATATATATATATATATATATATATATATATATATATATATACAGGAGAAGTAGTACTGTGCACTGTATATATACAGGAGAAGTAGTACTGTGCACTGTATATACACAGGAGAAGTAGTACTGTGCACTGTATATATATACAGGAGAAGTAGTACTGTGCACTGTATATATATATACAGGAGAAGTAGTACTGTGCACTGTATATATATATACAGGAGAAGTAGTACTGTGCACTGTATATATATACAGGAGAAGTAGTACTGTGCACTGTATATATATACAGGAGAAGTAGTACTGTGCACTGTATATATATATATATATATATATATATATATATATACAGGAGAAGTAGTACTGTGCACTGTATATATACAGGAGAAGTAGTACTGTGCACTGTATATATATATATATATATACATACAGGAGAAGTAGTACTGTGCACTGTATATATATATAGGAGAAGTAGTACTGTGCACTGTATATATATACAGGAGAAGTAGTACTGTGCACTGTATATATATACAGAAGTAGTACTGTGCACTGTATATACAGGAGACGTAGTACTGTGCACTGTATATATACAGGAGAAGTAGTACTGTGCACTGTATATATACAGGAGAAGTAGTACTGTGCACTGTATATATACAGGAGAAGTAGTACTGTGCACTGTATATATATACAGGAGAAGTAGTACTGTGCACTGTATATATATACAGGAGAAGTAGTACTGTGCACTGTATATATATACAGAAGAAGTAGTACTGTGCAGTGTATATATATACAGGAGAAGTAGTACTGTGCACTGTATATATATATACAGGAGAAGTAGTACTGTGCACTGTATATATATATACAGGAGAAGTAGTACTGTGCACTGTATATATACAGGAGAAGTAGTACTGTGCACTGTATATATATATACAGGAGAAGTAGTACTGTCCACTGTATATATATATACAGGAGAAGTAGTACTGTGCACTGTATATATATACAGGAGAAGTAGTACTGTGCACTGTATATATATACAGGAGAAGTAGTACTGTGCACTGTATATATACAGGAGAAGTAGTACTGTGCACTGTATATATACAGGAGAAGTAGTACTGTGCACTGTATATATATATACAGGAGAAGTAGTACTGTGCAGTGTATATATACAGGAGAAGTAGTACTGTGCACTGTATATATACAGGAGAAGTAGTACTGTGCACTGTATATATACAGGAGAAGTAGTACTGTGCACTGTATATATATACAGGACAGGGGAAGTAGTAGTGTGCACTGTATATATATACAGGAGAAGTAGTACTGTGCACTGTATATATATACAGGAGAAGTAGTACTGTGCACTGTATATATATACAGAAGAAGTAGTACTGTGCAGTGTATATATATACAGGAGAAGTAGTACTGTGCACTGTATATATACAGGAGAAGTAGTACTGTGCACTGTATATATACAGGAGAAGTAGTACTGTGCACTGTATATATACAGGAGAAGTAGTACTGTGCACTGTATATATACAGGAGAAGTAGTACTGTGCACTGTATATATACAGGAGAAGAAGTACTGTGCACTGTATATATACAGGAGAAGTAGTACTGTGCACTGTATATATATACAGGAGAAGTAGTACTGTGCAGTGTATATATATACAGGAGAAGTAGTACTGTGCACTGTATATATACAGGAGAAGTAGTAGTGTGCACTGTATATATATACAGGAGAAGTAGTACTGTGCACTGTATATATACAGAAGAAGTAGTACTGTGCAGTGTATATATATACAGGAGAAGTAGTACTGTGCACTGTATATATATATACAGGAGAAGTAGTACTGTGCACTGTATATATATATACAGGAGAAGTAGTACTGTGCACTGTATATATACAGGAGAAGTAGTACTGTGCACTGTATATATATACAGGAGAAGTAGTACTGTGCACTGTATATATATATACAGGAGAAGTAGTACTGTGCACTGTATATATATACAGGAGAAGTAGTACTGTGCACTGTATATATATACAGGAGAAGTAGTACTGTGCACTGTATATATACAGGAGAAGTAGTACTGTGCACTGTATATATACAGGAGAAGTAGTACTGTGCACTGTATATATATACAGGACAGGAGAAGTAGTACTGTGCACTGTATATATATATACAGGAGAAGTAGTACTGTGCACTGTATATATATACAGGAGAAGTAGTACTGTGCAGTGTATATATACAGGAGAAGTAGTACTGTGCACTGTATATATATACAGGAGAAGTAGTACTGTGCACTGTATATATATACAGGAGAAGTAGTACTGTGCACTGTATATATATACAGAAGAAGTAGTACTGTGCAGTGTATATATATACAGGAGAAGTAGTACTGTGCACTGTATATATACAGGAGAAGTAGTACTGTGCACTGTATATATACAGGAGAAGTAGTACTGTGCACTGTATATATACAGGAGAAGTAGTACTGTGCACTGTATATATACAGGAGAAGTAGTACTGTGCACTGTATATATACAGGAGAAGTAGTACTGTGCACTGTATATATACAGGAGAAGTAGTACTGTGCACTGTATATATATACAGGAGAAGTAGTACTGTGCAGTGTATATATATACAGGAGAAGTAGTACTGTGCACTGTATATATACAGGAGAAGTAGTAGTGTGCACTGTATATATATACAGGAGAAGTAGTACTGTGCACTGTATATATATACAGGAGAAGTAGTACTGTGCACTGTATATATACAGGAGAAGTAGTACTGTGCACTGTATATATATATACAGGAGAAGTAGTACTGTGCACTGTATATATATACAGGAGAAGTAGTACTGTGCACTGTATATATATACAGGAGAAGTAGTACTGTGCACTGTATATATATACAGGAGAAGTAGTACTGTGCACTGTATATATACAGGAGAAGTAGTACTGTGCACTGTATATATACAGGAGAAGTAGTACTGTGCACTGTATATATATATACAGGAGAAGTAGTACTGTGCACTGTATATATATAGGAGAATTAGTACTGTGCACTGTATATATATACAGGAGAAGCAGTACTGTGCACTGTATATATACAGGAGAAGTAGTACTGTGCAGTGTATATATATACAGGAGAAGTAGTACTGTGCACTGTATATATATACAGGAGAAGTAGTACTGTGCACTGTATATATATACAGGAGAAGTAGTACTGTGCACTGTATATATATATACAGGAGAAGTAGTACTGTGCACTGTATATATACAGGAGAAGTAGTACTGTGCACTGTATATATACAGGAGAAGTAGTACTGTGCACTGTATATATACAGGAGAAGTAGTAATGTGCACTGTATATATACAGGAGAAGTAGTACTGTGCACTGTATATATATACAGGAGAAGTAGTACTGTGCACTGTATATATATACAGGAGAAGTAGTACTGTGCACTGTATATATACAGGAGAAGTAGTACTGTGCACTGTATATATATACAGGAGAAGTAGTACTGTGCACTGTATATATACAGGAGAAGTAGTACTGTGCACTGTCCATATATATACAGGAGGAGTAGTACTGTGCACTGTATATATATACAGGAGAAGTAGTACTGTGCACTGTATATATACAGGAGAAGTAGTACTGTGCACTGTATATATATACAGGAGAAGTAGTACTGTGCACTGTATATATATATACAGGAGAAGTAGTACTGTGCACTGTATATATACAGGAGAAGTAGTACTGTGCACTGTATATATATACAGGAGAAGTAGTACTGTGCACTGTATATATATACAGGAGAAGTAGTACTGTGCACTGTATATATATACAGGAGAAGTAGTACTGTGCACTGTATATATACAGGAGAAGTAGTACTGTGCACTGTATATATACAGGAGAAGTAGTACTGTGCACTGCCCATATATACAGGAGAAGTAGTAATGTGCACTGTATATATACAGGAGAAGTAGTACTGTGCACTGTATATATATACAGGAGAAGTAGTACTGTGCACTGTATATATATACAGGAGGAGTAGTACTGTGCACTGTATATATATACAGGAGAAGTAGTACTGTGCACTGTATATATACAGGAGAAGTAGTACTGTGCACTGTATATATATACAGGAGAAGTAGTACTGTGCACTGTATATATATATACAGGAGAAGTAGTACTGTGCACTGTATATATACAGGAGAAGTAGTACTGTGCACTGTATATATATACAGGAGAAGTAGTACTGTGCACTGTATATATATACAGGAGAAGTAGTACTGTGCACTGTATATATATACAGGAGAAGTAGTACTGTGCACTGTATATATACAGGAGAAGTAGTACTGTGCACTGTATATATACAGGAGAAGTAGTACTGTGCACTGCCCATATATACAGGAGAAGTAGTAATGTGCACTGTATATATATATACAGGAGAAGTAGTACTGTGCACTGTATATATATATACAGGAGAAGTAGTACTGTGCACTGTATATATACAGGAGAAGTAGTACTGTGCACTGTATATATATACAGGAGAAGTAGTACTGTGCACTGTATATATACAGGAGAAGTAGTACTGTGCACTGTATATATACAGGAGAAGTAGTACTGTGCACTGTATATATATACAGGAGAAGTAGTACTGTGCACTGTATATATATACAGGAGAAGTAGTACTGTGCTCTGTATATATATACAGGAGAAGTAGTACTGTGCACTGTATATACCTCCACATACATATAACCAGGATGGAAGCAGATGCTGAGTATGAGATGGTCTGGATGTTAGTGTTGCTGGTGTTTGTAGTCCATCTTGTATAGTTTCCTATGGGGGTCCCTGTCCTGGCTGGTCACATGCTCTGTGCTATGCAGTGGATGTGGACCCCATGGACGCCCACCCCAGGAGGTGAAAGTACTTACCTTGTGAGGCCTCTGCAGCGAGTTTCTTCTGGAGCCGAGATCTTTCTCTTCACAATGTTTCACTTTCATTCTTTGATGATTTTTCGCTGCTCAGAGAATTTATTGTCTCTGAGGACTGAAAACCACAGGAAGCAGCACACTGACGCACTGTAACAGCACTTCACCTGTAATAGTCACCCTCTGAAAGTAAGCAGGAGCGCTTCCAGTCACTGACAGGTAGCAGAGATTCTTCTGGGTGCCATTGTACATTGATGAAGGTTCGGTGGACTGGAGGAGTGACATATAGCATGAGACCCCCTGAGAGCAGGACCCCGGAGGGTGGATCTATAGGGGGCTCCGCATCCTCAGGAAGGAATGAAAATAGCACCAAACATCCTGCAGTTCTGGTCGCGTTTTACATGGAAAATCTCCTGTACAAAATTTTTTTGCATTTCCCAGGAGATTTTAACCATGAGGATTGGTACGGAGAATCGGCGCCTCCTGTGGCGTCTGCGCGTTACAAAATTAGAGTCAAACCCTCCGTCCGGTGCAGGTCGGGATCTTTCCCGTGAAGTGGAATAATTCCCGGTAGATCTCCTTCTCCTCTCATGAATCTCCGTATACAGGCAGTCCCCGGGTTACGTACAAGATAGGGTCTGGAGGTTTGTTCTTAAGTTGAATTTGTATGTAAGTCGAAACTGTATATTTTTTCATTGTAGATCCAGACAAAAAATTTTTTGGCCCCAGTGACAATTGGAGTTTAAACATTTTTTGCTGTAATGGAACCAAGGATTATCAATAAAGCTTCATTACAGACACCTTACAGCTGATTATTGCAGTCTGGGACTATAGTAACATCCAGGGAGGTCACCAGAGGTCAGGGGGGTCCGTCTGTAACTATGGGTTGTATGTAAGTCGGGTGTCCTTAAGTAGGGGACCACCTGTATTTTGTGTTTGGGGTCGGCGGCTCCTGAAACGCGTTCGCCTGAATTGTCGCTGCTCACATTTTGTGCGTAGAATTAATATGGAACATTACGGTAAACTTCTATTTTTCCAAGACCATGTACTTGATATTCCTTACATTTTGGCTCTTGTTCTCATCTTTCTTCCCTTAACCCTTTCATCACTGTGCAATTTTCCATTTTTCTTTCCGTCTTTTACTTTCCTCTTTCCACAATCTATTTTGAGTGTTCAGAGACGTAGGAGGCGTCTTATCTGCCGGAACACATTGGGGGTCATTTATTAAGGGCTCGATTCAAGTTTTTGCGACAGGTTACCCGAATTTTTCCGTTTTTCGACGATTTTCCCTGTACTGCCCCGGGATTTTGGCGCACGCGATCGGATTGTGGCGCATCGGCGCTGGCATGCACGCGACGGAAATCGGAGGCCGTGGCTGTAAGAAAAATTCGGAAAAACCTACACATTTTAAAAAAAAATAGTGTCGCTCGACACGCACTTACCTTCATCAAGGATGGCTCGGTGTACTCCAGTGCGTTCCGATGCTCTTCGGCGCAGCAGCGACACCTGGTGGACGGCGGAGGAACTGCCTTAGTGAATCCCGGCCGGACCCGAATCCACTGCAGAGAACGCGCCGCTGGATCGCGAATGGACCGGGTAAGTAAATCTGCCCCATTGGGATATTGCCACTGGGGCAGATTTACCTACCCGGCCCATTCCCGGTCCAGCGGTGCGTTCTCTGTGGTGGATTCGGGTCTTCCGGCAATTCACTAAGGCAGTTCCTCCGACGTCCACCAGATGTCACTGCTGCGCTGAAGTCCGCCGGAGTGCACGATCCTATACTTGGTGAAGGTAAGTGCGTGTCCCGCGACACTTTTTTATTTTTAAATGCGGCGGTTTTTCCGAATCCGACGGGTTTTTAGTACGGCCACGCCCCCCGATTCCCTTTGTGTGCAAGCCGGCGCCGATGCGCCACAATCCGATCGCGTGCGCGGAAATCCCGGGGCAATACAAAGAAAACGCGAATCGGGCGAAATGACCCCCATTGTAGGCTCTGCTGGAATCCCCAGATCACAGAGATCTCCATATCATATAGGTTTTATGTGTTTTAATTTGAAGGGAACCTACCACCATGGATCTACCTATTAAGGTTGATCGGGTGGTAGGTGCCTCTATTGTACATGTGGATAGACCTTTTAAGGGCTAATCCTCACACCCCATGTATCTTTTTCAAACTTTTATTGAGTTAATATGCAAATTTTCTAAAGAGGCTACTGGGGCGTGGAGTAGGCGGAGCTGAGGCTACACGGAGCGACGACTCCACACCCCACTAGCCTCTTTGATCCTTTGTACATGCGCAGAAGCTCCAGCTTTGGAGCTGAGATTGCGCAGCCGCTGGCCTGTGTTTTGCGCATGCGCAGAACTCTGGCTTTGTGGGTGTGCGCAGCTCCTTGTAGCGGCGCGCTGAAGATGTCTGGGTAGGAGGATCAAAGAGGCTACTGGGGCGTGGAGTAGCCGTGCCGTATAGCCTCAGCTCCGGCTACTCCACGTCCCTTTAGAAAAGGGTCTGTTTAGAGAATTTGCATGTTAACACAATATAAGCTTTTAAAAGATACAGGGGGCGTGAGGATTAGCCCTTAAAAGTTGATCCGTGGTGGTAGGTTTCCTCTAAGAAAAAAAATCTAAAATCTTTTGTCCATAAAAACGTCTTCATTTGCCGTATTCCGACACCAATGGCCTTTCCTACGCACGTTCTTCATGGCTAAACCTAAACGGCTCGCACAGGTCTGTAAGAAGTGTGTGCGGGGCTGTATAAGGTGTCACTTTTTGCGGGACAAGCTGAGCTTTTCATTGACACCAAGTCAGTGACTGTACGACCTTTTGATCTTTTTAAGTTTAAAATTTTATGTGTTTCGAAAAGGCGAACAATTGGCGATTCAGACACGTGGGCCCCATTTTCAGAAAACCTAATAACTATGGGGGCCTATAACAGGCAAACATTTGACATGACAACCCAGCGGCACCTTCTGATGATGTCACAGAGGCGCCAATGTGCCATCTAATATGGAACCACCAATGGGAAGCGCAGTTAGGTGTCAGGGATTGGCCATGCAATAAATATGGCGCACGTGGCTTTAAAAAACAATACGGACCCAATAATCAATCAATGCCCCCTTGGTACTTTTGGCATTTGGTATAATTATATGAGCAGGAAACATGTCGTGTGGATCAGACGAGGTGCTGGATGCATCAAAATCTCTGGAACAAAGGGGCAGATTTACTTACTATTCGCGATCCAGCGGCGCGTCCTCTGCGCTGGATTCGGGTCCGGACGGGATTCACTAAGGTCCGTGCGCTGATATTCACCAGGTGTCGCTGCTGCGCCGGGGTCCGCTGGAGTTCACCTGCTTTTTTCTGGTGTATGTGAGTGCTTGATCTTGCGACACAAATGGCTTTTTAAATTCCGCGGTTTTTCTGAATCCTTCGGGTTGTCCGGCGGCCAAGCCCCCCCATTTCTGTCACGTGAAAGTCGGCACCAAAAATCGGCCATAATCCCATGAAAAACCCGACGGATTTGCGGCTGCGGACCCTTAGTAAATGTGCCCCATTGTCTCTTTGAAGGAATGGTCTCCGGGTTCCCCTTGTCATTGATGATGAGCACAATGCAGACTATAGGATGGACCCTGGTATGGATCTTCTCCACAAGGACCTCTACTGGAGACGTCTCACTGTATATTGGAGAGGAAACAACCAGATTCATCTCATATTTATTACATAGAATAGAAGCTCCATGGATGGAGGTCCGGGTGGGAGGTTTGGTAAAGAGTCGCCTCATAGAGAAAAGGAAAGTAAACAGTAAAGTTAATCAAGAATATGGGAGTGGAAATAATGAGGAAATATGTTGTTACTAAAGGTCACTAAAAGGCGCACCCTTAATAATCAGAACAGAGAAACTTTCACTTTCACTCATCCAAAGTGCAGAAGCTTGAGAAGAAACGTGAAGGTAAGAACGTAGACAGAAGGTGGAGGAGATGCCTCCTCAGTGTGTGGTGAGGTCCATGTGGTCTCCATACTGTCTGCTCTGGAGATCCAGTGTGGTGTAGAAGATCACAGACCTGATAGAATTGGTTGGAGTCAAGGGTTAAGGGTTTGGCCTTCCTCTGGAACAACACTGTATGATGTAGGATTGATAGGTTGGACTTGATGGACCGAGGTCTATTTTCATCCTTCTCTACTACCGTAGTGTGATACATTTGTAGCGCATTTTGTGTTCCGGGTTCTGTCATTAATAACTAGGTTAATTTACAAAGGCAAAAACACTAAAAGTCAAAAATTTCTCCCAAATACTAAAGTATTGTAGTCTATGGGAGAAGATTTTTGAGGAGCAAATGGAGCCAACGATGAACATCTTCTGTGACCCCCTCCATCCAGAGTGAGGTTGGGGGTTGGTTACCGGGAAGGACAATGGTTGTGGAGCTCGCTGAGCCGGCTCCTTCTCTGAAGACGTGAAATTGCTTGTACTTGTAGTGTAATATGTGACACATTGTGCTTCCTCTATCTGTAAGCAGTGACCACATCTTCTGTGTTCGGTCTGGGTAACAATATCTGGTAAACCTGATTGTGTAACCTGATTCTCTGAATAAATCATGATTTTATTCTAAGGGTTTGTGTTGTACCCCATTGCACCGGACCTTGAGGCCACGCCTCTGGTGCACCTAATAACTCATTTGCAAATCAATAGAGATGAGCGAGCACTAAAATGCTCGGGTACTCGTTATTCGAGACGAACTTTTCCCGATGCATTTTTCAAGGGGACCAAGGCTCTGCACAGGGAAGCTTGGCCAAACACCTGGGAACCTCAGAAAAGGATGGAAACACCACGGAAATGGACAGGAAACAGCAGGGGCAGCATGCATGGATGCCTCTGAGGCTGCCTAATCGCACCATTATGCCAAAATTATGGGCAACAGCATGGCCATGACAGAGTGACAGAATGAAGCTAGATAGCATCTAAAACATGCAATAATTGACCCTGACACTATAGGGGACGGCATGCAGAGGCAGCGGCAGCAGCGGCAGGCTAGAGAGTGGCATGGCGACATACCCTAAATGGACTCAGGCTTCAAACCAATGGGTGGCAGAGAGGAACCAAAGGAGGTGAGCAAGAAGCGCTCAAATAATATCGCTACATGATAAAAGTTTGCCAGTATATTTTGTGGATTACACAGCAGGGTGGTGACAAAGTTAACATGGAAGCCATGAAAACAACCCAAAATTCTGCCTGACACAGCTCGTTTGATAAGGGGACCATGTATGGAGGCAGTGAACTAGTAGTAGATTAAAGGTGCTGCAGTTAAAACTATGTTAGTTGATTCTTGGCATGGAGCTGGCGCTCCGCTGCCAGGCGAGCTTTCGCCAATCCAAGCCCCTGTCTCTAGGCTACTCCCCAAACAGCACTTCTAAGAACCTTTTGTATAAGATCAAGTGTAGTAGCGTTCTTATAAGTTTAGGATATGGCGGGTGAGGGGAATGTAAACAGATGCGCAAGAAGCACTGAAATAATATCCGTAAATGCTAAAAGTTTGCCAGTATATTTTGTGGATAACACAGCAGGGTGGCGACAAAGTTAACAACTTTGATGTGGAATCCAAAGGGACGATGTATGGAGGCAGCTATATGGACAACTTTTGGAGGTAGCAATGGAGACAACGTGTGGAGGCTGCTATGGAGACAATTCAATTTGGATAGTGCCTGTATGTGGCAGTCCAAAAAAGTTTTCAAACCAGAGGAGCAGGTAGGTGGCCCTCCAGAAAAATGGAATAGATTGAGTGCCTGTATGTGGCAGTCCAAAAAAGTTTTCAAACCAGAGGAGCAGGTAGGTGGCCCTCCAGAAAAATGGAATAGATTGAGTGCCTGTATGTGGCAGTCCAAAAAAGTTTTCAAACCAGAGGAGCAGGTAGGTGGCCCTCCAGAAAAATGGAATAGATTGAGTGCCTGTATGTGGCAGTCCAAAAAATTGTTTAAAACAGAGGACCGGGTCGGTGGCCCTCCAGAAAAATTAAATGCATAAAGTACTATAGCTAGAGCCAGTGGGCCCTGTCAAAAAATAGCCAGTTTCCTCTGCTTTACTGTACAAAGAGGAGGAGAAGGAGGAAAATGAGGAGGAGGAGGAGTGGATCAATTATTCAGGTTGAGCTTCCTTCACCTGGTGGAGATTGGAAATTATGAGAAATCCAGGCTTTATTCATCTTAATAAGCGTCAGCCTGTCAGCGCTGTCAGTCGACAGGCGTGTACGCTTATCGGTGATGATGCCACCAGCTGCACTGAAAACCCGCTCGGACAAGACGCTAGCGGCAGGGCAGGCAAGAACCTCCAAGGCGTACAGCGCCAGTTCGTGCCACATGTCCAGCTTTGAAACCCAGTAGTTGTAGGGAGCTGTGTGATCATTTAGGACGATGGAATGGTCAGCTACGTACTCCCTCACCATCTTTCTGTAAAGATCAGCCCTACTCTGCCGAGACTGGGGACAGGTGACAGTGTCTTGCTGGGGTGACATAAAGCTGGCAAAAGCCTTGTAAAGCGTACCCTTGCCAGTGCTGGACAAGCTGCCTGCTCGCCTACTCTCCCTCGCTACTTGTCCCGCAGAACTACGCACTCTGCCGCTAGCGCTGTCAGAAGGGAAATACTGTTTCAGCTTGTGCACCAGGGCCTGCTGGTATTCATGCATTCTCACACTCCTTTCCTCTCCAGGGATGAGAGTGGAAAGATTTTGCTTGTACCGTGGGTCCAGGAGAGTGAACACCCAGTAATCGGTGCTGGAATAAATTCTTTGAACGCGAGGGTCACGGGATAGGCAGCCTAGCATGAAATCTGCCATATGCGCCAGAGTACCAACGCGTAAGAATTCACTCCCCTCACTGGCCTGACTGTCCATTTCCTCCTCCTCCAACTCCTCCAACTCCTCTTCTTCTGCCCATACACGCTCAACAGTGAAGGACTCAACAATGGTCCCCTCTTGTGTCTCGCCAACATTCTCCTCCTCTTCCTCCTCCACCTCCACCTCCTCCGATATGCGCTGAGAAACAGACCTAAGGGTGCTTTGGCTATCAACAAGGGAATCTTCTTCCCCCGTCTCTTGTGACGAGCGCAAAGCTTCCGACTTCATGCTGATCAGAGAGTTTTTCAACAGGCCAAGCAGCGGGATGGTGAGGCTGATGATGGCGGCATCGCCACTGACCATCTGTGTTGACTCCTCAAAGTTACTCAGCACCTGACAGATATCAGACATCCACGTCCACTCCTCATTGTAGACTTGAGGAAGCTGACTGACCTGACTACCAGTTCTGGTGGAAGTTGACATCTGGCAGTCTACAATCGCTCGGCGCTGCTGGTAAACTCTGGATAACATGGTCAGTGTTGAATTCCACCTCGTGGGCACGTCGCACAACAGTCGGTGAGCGGGCAGTTGGAGGCGGCGCTGCGCTGCCCTGAGAGTGGCAGCATCTGTGCTGGACTTCCTGAAATGCGCACAGATGCGGCGCACCTTCGTGAGCAAATCAGACAGACAAGTATGTCTTGAGGAAACGCTGAACTATCAGATTTAACACATGGGCCAGGCATGGCACATGTGTCAGTCTGCCGAGTTGCAGAGCCGCCACCAGGTTACGGCCGTTGTCACACACAACCATGCCTGGCTTCAGGTTCAGCGGTGCCAGCCACAGATCAGTCTGCGCCGTGATGCCCTGTAATAGTTCTTGGGCGGTGTGCCTTTTATTGCCTAGGCTCAGCAGTTTGAGCACCGCCTGCTGTCGCTTAGCGACGGCACTGCTGCTGTGCCTAGAGCTAGCGACTGATGGCGCCATGCCCACGGATGGTCGTTCGGAGGAGGAGGTGGAGGAGGGGTGGGAGGAGGAGGAGGCATAGTAGGCCTGAAACACCTGGACCGAGGTAGGCCCCGCAATCCTCGGCGTCGGCAGTATATGACCAGCCGCAGGGTCAGACTCGGTCCCAGCCTCCACCAAGTTAACCCAATGTGCCGTCAGAGATATATAGTGGCCCTGTCCGGCAGCACTCGTCCACGTGTCCGTGGTCAGGTGGACCTTGTCAGAAACGGCGTTGGTCAGGGCACGGATTATGTTGTCTGACACGTGCTGGTGCAGGGCTGGGACGGCACATCGGGAAAAGTAGTGGCGGCTGGGGACCGAATACCGAGGGGCGGCCGCCGCCATGAGGTTGCGAAAGGCCTCGGTCTCTACTAGCCTATAGGGCAGCATCTCCAGGCTTAGCAATCTGGAGATGTGGACATTAAGGGCTTGGGCGTGCGGGTGGGTGCACTATATTTGCGTTTCCGCTCCAGCGTCTGGGGTATGGAGAGCTGAACGCTGGTGGATGCTGTGGAGGATCGTGGAGGCGATGATGGGGTTTTTGTGGCAGGGTCCTGGGCAGGGGGCTGACTATCAGCTGACACAGCGGAAGAAGCAGTGGTGTGCACGGCCGGAGGTGAACGGGCTTGTTGCCACTGAGTGGGGTGTTTAGCATTCATATGCCTGCGCATACTGGTGGTAGTTAAGCTAGTAGTGGTGGAACCCCTGCTGATCCTGGTTTGGCAAATGTTGCACACCACAGTCCGTCGGTCATCCGGTGTTTCCTTAAAGAACCTCCAGACTTCTGAAAATCTAGCCCTCGCCGCAGGAGCCCTCGCCACGGGAGCTTCACTAGTTGACACATTTGGCGCTGATGCACCAGCTCTGGCCCTGCCTCTCCGTCTGGCCCCACCACTGCCTCTTACAACCTGTTCTGGTCGAGGACTCTCCTCCGTCTCAGAAGCACTGTGTTCACCCGGCCTATCAACCCAGCTTGGGTCTGTCACCTCATCATCCTCCGATCCCTCAGTCTGCTCCCCCCTCCGACTTCCTGCCCTGACAACAACTTCCCCACTGTCTGACAACCGTGTCTCCTCATCGTCGGACACCTCTTTACACACTTCTTCCAGTACGTCAACAAGGTCATCATCACCCACAGACTGCGACTGGTGGAAAACCTGGGCATCGGAAAATTGCTCAGCAGCAGGACAAGTGGTTTGTGACTGTGGGAAGGGTCCAGAAAACAGTTCCTCAGAGTATGCCGGTTCAAATGCCAAATTTTCCTGGGAGGGGGCAGACTGGGGGGGAGGAGGCTGAGGTGCAGGAGCTGGAGGAGTGCCGATTTCGGTGACATGGGTGGACTGCGTGGAAGACTGACTGGTGGACAAATTGCTCGAAGCATTGTCAGCAATCCACGACATCACCTGTTCGCACTGTTCTGGCCTCAACAGTGCTCTACCACCCAGTAACTTCAGACATGAACCTAGGGAGTGTAGCTCTGCGGCGTTCCCCTGCTCCCTCATAAGCAGGTGGTGTCTCACCCCGCCCAGGACCACGGCCTCTGATTCCTGCAGTAGTTGGACGCCCACGTCCCCGCCCTCGTCCTCTACCCCTAGCCCTCGGGTTAAACATTTTTAAAATGAGAGTTATAACTTGAATTTTTTTTTCAACTTTTTTTTGTTTTTTTTGTGTTTTTTAGTTTTTAAACCCAAACGATGCTATCCTATTGCTATGGCTATTTTCTAGCCAAGTAGGAAAGCACACTGCTATGCCAGATGAGATGACACTGAGTTATGAAAAAAATAAACGTAAAATAAAAAGGAAATGGCAGACTGTGCCTAATTGAAATCCAACCCCGGGCCCTAATAAATTTTCCCACTTCGGTCTTTGCGTTGGATATGTGCGTCACTAAGAGCTAAACACAGCGGTCGCAAGTCTCACTCCAAATTGCTCACAATTTGCTAGTAGATGCACTGCAACAACTACAGCCACCAGCAGATCAACCAGAAATCAAATATATATAACGCTACTGTAGGCTTCAAGAAGCCGTTTGGATTCTCCTATGGCTATTTTCTACCCAAGTATGAAAGCACACTACTATGCCAGATGAGATGACGCAGAGTTATTAAAAAAATAAACGTAAACTAAAAAGAAACTGCCAGACTGTGCCTAATTGAAATCCAACCCCTAATAAATGTTCCCACTTTGGTGTTTGAGGTGGATATGTGTGTCACTAAGAGCTAAACACAACGGTAGCAAGTCCCCCTGCAAATTCCTCACAATATGGTACTAGCTGCACTACTAATGCCAGCAAGCCCAGCCACAAGCAAATAAAAAAAAAAAGTATAACGTTATTGTAGCCCTAAGAAGGGCTGTTGGGTTCTTTGAGAATCACTCCTGCCTAACAGTAAGCTAATAGAACACCCTAACGCTTTCCCTGACCAGCAGCAGCTCTCTCCCTAGCGGCATCCAGACACAGAATGATCCGAGCAGCGCGGGCAGCGGCTAGTCTATCCCAGGGTCACCTGATCTGGCCAGCCAACCACTGCTATCGACAAGTAAGGGTACCACGTCATGCTGGGTGGAGTGCAGAGTCTCCTGGCTTGTGATTGGCTCTGTTTCTGGCCGCCAAAAAGCAAAACGGCGGGAGCTGCCATTTTCTCGAGCGGGCGAAGTATTCGTCCGAGCAACGAGCAGTTACGAGTACGCTAATGCTCCAACCAGCATCAAGCTCGGACGAGTATGTTCGCTCATCTCTACAAATCAATATACAGTATTCTATAAGTCTCCAAACACATACAAGGCGGTGGTTTGGCCTTAATCCACTTCATGTCATTAGGCTTCTTGTAAGTCATGCTTGATGTATAGGGAGCTGCCTTACAAGGTAGCAGAAAGAGGCAATGTTTTCCTTCTCTCATCCTGGAAAATGTATTTCCATATCCCCCTATACTTTACTAACATAGAGACAAACTACTAGATATTGGGGCTTATTTACTAAGGGTCATGCAGCCGCATTTTCGTCAGGTTTTCCGTTTTTTTGCGGATCGCACCAGGGATTGTGTCGCACGTGATCGGATTTTGGTGCATCAGCACCGGCATTCATGCAACAGAAATCGGGGGCGGGACGTTGAACTATTCAATGGATTGGGACTAAGTGCGGCATTTAACATTCAAATTTGGGTTGCAAGCCCAAGCACTTACATGCACCAGGATGAAGAAGGTGAACTCCGGGGACCTGAGCAGGGAAGCAACACATGCAGGAAATTGGGGGCAAGATCTACGATCGAGTTCATCCTTGTCGGACAGTCCGGATCGGAGATCGCGCAGGGACCGGGTAAGTAAATGTGCCCCATTGTGTGTGTTATCTCGCTTCCAACATGGTTTGCACTGTTCTGCTCCATCACCAGGGACCCCATAATAATCCATGCTCACAAGCCTAGATATTATACTACATCTTCTTGCATTTTCTAGTTGTGTCTAGCAGGAGATATGGAAGACCTACCAAGACTAAAGGAGAAGATCATGACCTACCAACTGGAAGGGACTGACTTGGGAAATCTCGGCTACCAACGTATCCTGCTCCAGGTTTGTGGATCTGCCGGCCATGGAAAGTCTTCTCTCATTAACTCCTTTACGTATGCCTTGCATGGAGGAACCTTCGTGATTTCAGCTCCAGTGGCACCGGCAGAGACGAGCCAGGGTGGGCACACTATGGTGAGGCTGCCATACAAGCTCACGGAGGTCATCACCCTGGTCGACAATCGTGGATTTGGCAAATTGGACAGTTTTGAGAGAGAAGAAGTTTGTGCTCAGCTTGGTGAGTTCTCCATTCATAACATGAGATAAAGTTCAAAACATAATGGGCTCGATGAATCATAGATTTTTTTGTCTACTTCTTGTTGTTTTGGCGCAGTTGTGGTACAAATGTTGTTTTCCATTGTGCCAAATGAACTTATGATGGTGCAAAGTCATTTGACATAGACCCGGCAGCGCCACATTTGGCTTATTTATAGATCAGTTTTCACACTTGGACCAAATTCATGAATTGCAATCTTTTGTTTCGGTGCAATTTTGGTGAAAATTGACTTTGGTCCCCATCCTGGTCTGTGTGCTGTAACTTTTGATAGTATTTTTTTTTTTTATATATACAAACAACCCCCCACAGCATAAGACGCTGCCAGCAGATGTATCCAGGGCCAAAGCCCCTGAGATAAATCCGACAGCAGCAAAACTCCAAAGACAAACCCAGAATTGTCCCCGGGAGCCTAATGATAAATTATCCTCAATGTCTCGAAATTCCCGGATCTCCTGGATCTACAAATCAATGAGTAGATCCGCTCAGCACCAGTTCAGACCTTTCATTTCTTGTCATTCCAGCCAATCTCCAACCCCTGAATGAGGTAGAGGTGAAATGGGACTGGTCTTATGAGGAGAGGATCCGGGTGCTGACTAGTGTGGAGCTCAACACTTGTGATCTGCTGGTGCCTGTATTCGTCCATAGGTGAGATATATACCGATGAACCACATATTCATTAAAGGGATTTTCCAGTTTTTTGATGACCGTTCCAATGTCAGATAAGTTTTTTTAGCTCACAGAGGCAGAGCTGAAGGCACTTGGCTCCATCCATGGTTTTGTGGCTGTGTGGACCGACTACAGCTCCGGCCTCATGTGATAAACTACAATGTGAGCTGCAGTACACCAGCATGGCCACTACAGCTGGATGGTGCTGTCTGCTTTCCCTGCATAGTCCATAGGATAAGTCTATACCATGCACTAGTGCATTGTGGGTGGTGGTAGATCTCCGTAGCTTTGGCCCCACTGATGCTCCAATGATTCTCTTCCAGTGCTCAGGCAAAGATTCATGAAGAGCAGAAAACGGACATCTCAGAGTTTCTTAAAATTGCTCAGAATCTCACAGGTGAGAAAATCTAGTTACATCCTGTACATCTTTTATTAAAATATAAAGTATAAAACCAAATAATAAGACATAAAAAACAGACATTACACACAATGGGGCAAATTTACTCAGGGTTCGAATCGCGTTTTTTCCGCCGGGTTTCCCAAATTTTTCGGATTTGCGTGGAATTGCCCCCGGATTTTCATGCACGTGATCGGATTGTGGCGAATCGGCTTGTATGCAACAGAAATGGGGGGGCGTGGCGTCGGAAAACCCAACGGATTTGGAAAAGCAGCGGCATTTATAAAAAAAATTGTTGTCGCAAAAATAGCACTCACATACACCGAGACGAGGAAGGTGAATTCCTGCGGACTTCAGCGCAGCAGCGACACCTAGTGGACATCGGGCGCACAACCTTATTGAATCCCGGCAGAACCCGAATCAGCGTCGGAGAACGCGCTGCTGGATCCCGACTGGACCGGGTAAGTAAATCTGCCCCAACGTATACATGATATATATAATAACTCACCTCCCGGTCCAGCTCTATTCACACTCAATAACAACACAACACAACAATTATAACACCTAATACTACAACCCCCACCCAACCAATTACCAGACCCCTCATCAGCTGAACACAAACCCTCTGATAACAGACCCCCCCACACACACACAATATCAGATCCCACACCCAGAAATGATTGGTTTTAATTACATCCTATAGATCTTTTATTAAAATTTACAGAAGAAAACATAACAAACACCACCAGACATTACTAATCGCTCCCCTATAGGGTATTATTAGGGGGGAGAACGGAGCAAGTTAGAAGGGATCTAGAGTAATCATCCTCGTGTGATAAGGCGTCTAAAGACGAGTGTGAAGATACCACTGGAGGGCAGGGTGCTATGCTATGAATAGGTGGCGCGCTCGTGGTGCACAACCTGTACAGTCAGCGATGCTACGCTATGAATAGGTGGCACGCTCGTGGTGCACAACCTGTACAGTCAGCGATGCTACGCTATGAATAGGTGGCACGCTCGTGGTGCACAACCTGTACAGTCAGCGATGCTGCGCTAGAAATAGGTGGCGCGCTCGTGGTGCACAACCTGTACAGTCAGCGATGCTGCGCTATGAATAGGTGGCACGCTCGTGGTGCACAACCTGTACAGTCAGCGATGCTGCGCTAGGAATAGGTGGCGCGCTCGTGGTGCACAACCTGTACAGTCAGCGATGCTGCGCTATGAATAGGTGGTGCGCTCGTGGTGCACAACCTGTACAGTCAGCGATGCTACGCTATGAATAGGTGGCGCGCTCGTGGTGCACATCCTGTACAGTCAGCGATGCTGCGCTATGAATAGGTGGCGCGCTCGTGGTGCACAACCTGTACAGTCGCGATGCTGCGCTAGGAATAGGTGGCGCGCTTGTAGTGCACAACCTGTACAGTTAGCGATGCTGCGCTATGAATAGGTGGTGCACTCGTGGTGCACAACCTGTACAGTCAGCGATGCTGCGCTAGGAATAGGTGGCACGCTCGTGGTGCACAACCTGTACAGTCAGCGATGCTGCGCTAGGAATAGGTGGCGCGCTCGTGGTGCACAACCTGTACAGTCAGCGATGCTGCGCTATGAATAGGTGGCGCGCTCGTGGTGCACAACCTGTACAGTCAGCGATGCTGCGCTAGGAATAGGTGGCGCGCTCGTGGTGCACAACCTGTACAGTCAGCGATGCTGCGCTAGGAATAGGTGGCGCGCTCGTGGTGCACAACCTGTACAGTCAGCGATGCTGCGCTAGGAATAGGTGGCGCGCTCGTAGTGCACAACCTGTACAGTTAGCGATGCTGCGCTAGGAATAGGTGGCGCGCTCGTAGTGCACAACCTGTACAGTCAGCGATGCTGCGCTATGAATAGGTGGCACGCTCGTGGTGCACAACCTGTACAGTCAGCGATGCTGCGCTAGGAATAGGTGGCGCGCTCATGGTGCACAACCTGTACAGTCAGCGATGCTGCGCTATGAATAGGTGGTGCGCTCGTGGTGCACAACCTGTACAGTCAGCGATGCTACGCTATGAATAGGTGGCACGCTCGTGGTGCACAACCTGTACAGTCAGCGATGCTACGCTATGAATAGGTGGCACGCTCGTGGTGCACAACCTGTACAGTCAGCGATGCTGCGCTAGAAATAGGTGGCGCGCTCGTGGTGCACAACCTGTACAGTCAGCGATGCTGCGCTATGAATAGGTGGCACGCTCGTGGTGCACAACCTGTACAGTCAGCGATGCTGCGCTATGAATAGGTGGCACGCTCGTGGTGCACAACCTGTACAGTCAGCGATGCTGCGCTAGGAATAGGTGGCGCGCTCATGGTGCACAACCTGTACAGTCAGCGATGCTGCGCTATGAATAGGTGGTGCGCTCGTGGTGCACAACCTGTACAGTCAGCGATGCTGCGCTATGAATAGGTGGCACGCTCGTGGTGCACAACCTGTACAGTCAGCGATGCTACGCTATGAATAGGTGGCACGCTCGTGGTGCACAACCTGTACAGTCAGCGATGCTGCGCTAGAAATAGGTGGCGCGCTCGTGGTGCACAACCTGTACAGTCAGCGATGCTGCGCTATGAATAGGTGGCACGCTCGTGGTGCACAACCTGTACAGTCAGCGATGCTGCGCTATGAATAGGTGGTGCGCTCGTGGTGCACAACCTGTACAGTCAGCGATGCTACGCTATGAATAGGTGGCGCGCTCGTGGTGCACATCCTGTACAGTCAGCGATGCTGCGCTATGAATAGGTGGCGCGCTCGTGGTGCACAACCTGTACAGTCAGCGATGCTGCGCTAGGAATAGGTGGCGCGCTTGTAGTGCACAACCTGTACAGTTAGCGATGCTGCGCTATGAATAGGTGGTGCACTCGTGGTGCACAACCTGTACAGTCAGCGATGCTGCGCTAGGAATAGGTGGCACGCTCGTGGTGCACAACCTGTACAGTCAGCGATGCTGCGCTAGGAATAGGTGGCGCGCTCGTGGTGCACAACCTGTACAGTCAGCGATGCTGCGCTATGAATAGGTGGCGCGCTCGTGGTGCACAACCTGTACAGTCAGCGATGCTGCGCTAGGAATAGGTGGCGCGCTCGTGGTGCACAACCTGTACAGTCAGCGATGCTGCACTAGGAATAGGTGGCGCGCTCGTGGTGCACAACCTGTACAGTCAGCGATGCTGCGCTAGGAATAGGTGGCGCGCTCGTAGTGCACAACCTGTACAGTTAGCGATGCTGCGCTAGGAATAGGTGGCGCGCTCGTAGTGCACAACCTGTACAGTCAGCGATGCTGCGCTATGAATAGGTGGCACGCTCGTGGTGCACAACCTGTACAGTCAGCGATGCTGCGCTAGGAATAGGTGGCGCGCTCATGGTGCACAACCTGTACAGTCAGCGATGCTGCGCTATGAATAGGTGGTGCGCTCGTGGTGCACAACCTGTACAGTCAGCGATGCTGCGCTATGAATAGGTGGCGCGCTCTTGGTGCACAACCTGTACAGTCAGCGATGCTGCGCTATGAATAGGTGGCACGCTCGTGGTGCACAACCTGTACAGTCAGCGATGCTGCGCTAGGAATAGGTGGTGCGCTCGTGGTGCACAACCTGTACAGTCAGCGATGCTACGCTATGAATAGGTGGCACGCTCCTGGTGCACAACCTGTACAGTCAGCGATGCTGCGCTATGAATAGGTGGCACGCTTGTGGTGCACAATCTGTACAGTCAGCGATGCTGCGCTAGGAATAGGTGGCACGCTCCTGGTGCACAACCTGTACAGTCAGCGATGCTGCGCTATGAATAGGTGGCACGCTCCTGGTGCACAACCTGTACAGTCAGCGATGCTGCACTAGGAATAGGTGGCACGCTCCTGGTGCACAACCTGTACAGTCAGCGATACTGCACTAGGAATAGGTGGCGCGCTCGTGGTGCACAACCTCTACAGATAGATATTGTCAGCAGATCGGGATTCAGTCAATACTGACACTAGTGATAGCAGCAACCTGCAGGAGACAAGCGGATGTACTCTGAATAGCGTTAGATTCACACACTGAATGTGGATCAACAGAGCAAAACATCTGGAGTGGTAGAATAAATGTGGAAACCTGGTTATTTGAGCTGCGCGGCTAGTTTAGCGTTTAGTCGCAAAAATGGCACAAAAATGGTGCGCCAATATGAAAAGGTGCAAAAACCACAGAAAAAACAAGTGATACATTTGGCCTTTTGTTTATAAATCAGTGAACAACAAGCTACATTGGGGCACATATACTTACCCGTCGTAATCCCCGATCCGAAATGTCCGACAATCATCCATTTTGCCGTGATTCACTTTGATCGTGCACCCAATATCCTGCATGTGTCGCTTCCCCGCTCAGGTCCCTGGAGTTCACCTTCTTCTTCCTGGTGTATGTAAGTGCATTGTCCATGTATAATGCGCTGTGCGGGGAGTCACTAAGATCCTGCGCCCGATATCCTGCATGTGTCGCTTCCCCGCTCAGGTCCCCGGAGTTCACCTTCTTCATCCTGGTGCATGTAAGTGCATTGTCCGTGTATAATGCGCTGTGCAGGGAGTCACTAAGATCCTGCCCCCGATATCCTGCATGTGTCACTTCCCCGCTCAGGTCCCCGGAGTTCACCTTCTTCTTCCTGGTGCATGTAAGTGCATTGTCCGTGTATAATGTGCTGTGCGGGGAGTCACTAAGATCCTGCGCCCGATATCCTGCATGTGTCGCTTCCCCGCTCAGGTCCCTGGAGTTCACCTTCTTCTTCCTGGTGCATGTAAGTGCATTGTCCGTGTATAATGCGCTGTGCAGGGAGTCACTAAGATCCTGCGCCCGATATCCTGCATGTGTCACTTCCCCGCTCAGGTCCCTGGAGTTCTCCTTCTTCTTCCTGGTGCATGTAAGTGCATTGTCCGTGTATAATGCGCTGTGCGGGGAGTCACTAAGATCCTGCACCCGATATCCTGCATGTGTCGCTTCCCCGCTCAGGTCCCCGGAGTTCACCTTCTTCATCCTGGTGCATGTAAGTGCATTGTCCGTGTATAATGCGCTGTGCAGGGAGTCACTAAGATCCTGCACCCGATATCCTGCATGTGTCGCTTCCCCGCTCAGGTCCCCGGAGTTCACCTTCTTCTTCCTGGTGCATGTAAGTGCATTGTCCGTGTATAATGTGCTGTGCGGAGAGTCACTAAGATCCTGCGCCCGATATCCTGCATGTGTCACTTCCCCGCTCAGGTCCCCGGAGTTCACCTTCTTCTTCCTGGTGCATGTAGTGCATTGTCCATGTATAATGCGCTGTGCGGGGAGTCACTAAGATCCTGCCCCCGATATCCTGCATGTGTCGCTTCCCCCGCTCAGGTCCCCGGAGTTCACCTTCTTCTTCCTGGTGCATGTAAGTGCATTGTCCGTGTATAATGCGCTGTGCGGGGGGTCACTAAGATCGTGCGCCCGATGTCCTGCATGTGTCACTTCCCCGCTCAGGTCCCCGGAGTTCACCTTCTTCTTCCTGGTGCATGTAAGTGCATTGTCCGTGTATAATGCGCTGTGCGGGGAGTCACTAAGATCGTGCCCCTGATATCCTGCATGTGTCGCTTCCCCCGCTCAGGTCCCTGGAGTTCATCTTCTTCTTCCTGGTGTATGTAAGTGCATTGTCCGTGTATAATGCGCTGTGCGGGGAGTCACTAAGATCCTGCGCCCGATATCCTGCATGTGTCACTTCTCCGCTCAGGTCCCTGGAGTTCACCTTCTTCTTCCTGGTGCATGTAGTGCATTGTCCATGTATAATGCGCTGTGCGGGGAGTCACTAAGATCCTGCCCCCGATATCCTGCTTGTGTCGCTTCCCCGCTCAGGTCCCTGGAGTTCACCTTCTTCTTCCTGGTGCATGTAAGTGCATTGTCCGTGTATAATGCGCTGTGCGGGGGGTCACTAAGATCGTGCGCCCGATATCCTGCATGTGTCACTTCCCCGCTCAGGTCCCCGGAGTTCACCTTCTTCTTCCTGGTGCATGTAAGTGCATTGTCCGTGTATAATGCGCTGTGCGGGGAGTCACTAAGATCCTGTGCCCGATATCCTGCATGTGTCGCTTCCCCACTCAGGTCCCCGGAGTTCTCCTTCTTCTTCCTGGTGCATGTAAGTGCATTGTCCGTGTATAATGTGCTGTGCGGGGAGTCACTAAGATCGTGCCCCTGATATCCTGCATGTGTCGCTTCCCCCGCTCAGGTCCCCGGAGTTCACCTTCTTCTTCCTGGTGCATGTAAGTACATTGTCCGTATATAATGTGCTGTGCAGGAAGTCACTAAGATCGTGTTACCGATATCCTGCATGTGTCACTTCCCCGCTCAGGTCCCTGGAGTTCACCTTCTTCTTCCTGGTGCATGTAAGTGCATTGTCCGTGTATAATGTGCTGTGCGAGGAGTCACTAAGATCGTGTCCCGATATCCTGCATGTGTCGCTTCCCCGCTCAAGTCCCTGGAGTTCACCTTCTTCATCCTGGTGCATGTAAGTGCATTGTCCGTGTATAATGCGCTGTGCAGGGAGTCACTAAGATCCTGCACCCGATATCCTGCATGTGTCGCTTCCCCGCTCAGGTCCCCGGAGTTCACCTTCTTCTTCCTGGTACATGTAAGTGCATTGTCCGTGTATAATGCGCTGTGCGGGGAGTCACTAAGATCGTGTGCCCGATATCCTGCATGTGTCACTTCCCCGCTCAGGTCCCTGGAGTTCACCTTCTTCTTCCTGGTGCATGTAAGTGCATTGTCCGTGTATAATGCGCTGTGCGGGGAGTCACTAAGATTGTGCACCCGATATCCTGCATGTGTCACTTCCCTGCTCAGGTCCCCGGAGTTCACCTTCTTTTTCCTGGTGCATGTAAGTGCATTGTCCGTGTATAATGCGCTGTGCGGGGAGTCACTAAGATCGTGTGCCCGATATCCTGCATGTGTCGCTTCCCCGCTCAGGTCCCTGGAGTTCACCTTCTTCTTCCTGGTGCATGTAAGTGCATTGTCCGTGTATAATGCGCTGTGCGGGGAGTCACTAAGATCCTGCGCCCGATATCCTGCATGTGTCGCTTCCCTGCTCAGGTCTCCGGAGTTCACCTTCTTCTTCCTGGTGCATGTAAGTGCATTGTCCATGTATAATGCGCTGTGCGGGGAGTCACTAAGATCGTGCGCACGATATCCTGCATGTGTCACTTCCCCGCTCAGGTCCCCGGAGTTCACCTTCTTCTTCCTGGTGCATGTAAGTGCATTGTCCGTGTATAATGCGCTGTGCAGGGAGTCACTAAGATCCTGCACCCGATATCCTGCATGTGTCACTTCCCTTCTCAGGTCCCTGGAGTTCACCTTCTTCTTCCTGGTGCATGTAAGTGCATTGTTCATGTATAATGCGCTGTGCAGGGAGTCACTAAGATCGTGCACCCGATATCCTGCATGTGTCGCTTCCCCGCTCAGGTCCCTGGAGTTCACCTTCTTCTTCCTGGTGCACGTAAGTGCATTGTCCGTGTATAATGTGCTGTGCGGGGAGTCACTAAGATCCTGCACCCGATATCCTGCATGTGTCACTTCCCCGCTCAGGTCCCCGGAGTTCACCTTCTTCTTCCTGGTGCATGTAAGTGCATTGTCCGTGTATAATGCGCTGTGCAGGGAGTCACTAAGATCCTGCGCCCGATATCCTGCATGTGTCGCTTCCCCGCTCAGGTCCCTGGAGTTCACCTTCTTCTTCCTGGTGCATGTAAGTGCATTGTCCGTGTATAATGCGCTGTGCGGGTAGTCACTAAGATCCTGCCCCCGAAATCCTGCATGTGTCGCTTCCCCGCTCAGGTCCCTGGAGTTCACCTTCTTCTTCCTGGTGCATGTAAGTGCATTGTCCGTGTATAATGCGCTGTGCGGGGAGTCACTAAGATCATGCACCCGATATCCTGCATGTGTCACTTCCCCGCTCAGGTCCCAGGAGTTCACCTTCTTCTTCCTGGTGCATGTAAGTGCACTGTCCGTGTATAATGCGCTGTGCGGGGAGTCACTAAGATCGTGCGCCCGATATCCTGCATGTGTCACTCCCCCGCTCAGGTCCCTGGAGTTCTCCTTCTTCTTCCTGGTGCATGTAGTGCATTGTCCATGTATAATGCGCTGTGCGGGGAGTCACTAAGATCCTGCGCCCGATATCCTGCATGTGTCACTTCCCCGCTCAGGTCCCCGGAGTTCACCTTCTTCCTCCTGGTGCATGTAAGTGCATTGTCCGTGTATAATGTGCTGTGCGGGGAGTCACTAAGATCCTGCACCCGATATCCTGCATGTGTCGCTTCCCCGCTCAGGTCCCTGGAGTTCACCTTCTTCTTCCTGGTGCATGTAAGTGCATTGTCCGTGTATAATGTGCTGTGCGGGGAGTCACTAAGATCCTGCACCCGATATCCTGCATGTGTCACTTCCCTGCTCAGGTCCCTGGAGTTCACCTTCTTCTTCCTGGTGCATGTAAGTGCATTGTCCGTGTATAATGTGCTGTGCGGGGAGTCACTAAGATCATGCACCCGATATCCTGCATGTGTCACTTCCCCGCTCAGGTCCCAGGAGTTCACCTTCTTCTTCCTGGTGCATGTAAGTGCACTGTCCGTGTATAATGCGCTGTGCGGGGAGTCACTAAGATCCTGCGCCCGATATCCTGCATGTGTCACTCCCCCGCTCAGGTCCCTGGAGTTCTCCTTCTTCTTCCTGGTGCATGTAGTGCATTGTCCATGTATAATGCGCTGTGCGGGGAGTCACTAAGATCCTGCGCCCGATATCCTGCATGTGTCACTTCCCCGCTCAGATCCCCGGAGTTCACCTTCTTCCTCCTGGTGCATGTAAGTGCATTGTCCGTGTATAATGCGCTGTGCGGGGAGTCACTAAGATCCTGCACCCGATATCCTGCATGTGTCGCTTCCCCGCTCAGGTCCCTGGAGTTCACCTTCTTCTTCCTGGTGCATGTAAGTGCATTGTCCGTGTATAATGTGCTGTGCGGGGAGTCACTAAGATCCTGCACCCGATATCCTGCATGTGTCGCTTCCCCGCTCAGGTCCCTGGAGTTCACCTTCTTCTTCCTGGTGCATGTAAGTGCACTGTCCGTGTATAATGCGCTGTGCGGGGAGTCACTAAGATTCTGCGCCCTATATCGTGCATGTGCCACTTCCCTGCTCAGGTCCCCGGAGTTCACCTTCTTCTTTCTGGTGCATGTATGTGCATTGTCCGTGTATAATGCGCTGTGCGGGGAGTCACTAAGATCCTGTGCCCGATATCCTGCATGTGTCGCTTCCCCGCTCAGGTCCCCGGAGTTCACCTTCTTCTTCCTGGTGCATGTAAGTGCATTGTCCGTGTATAATGTGCTGTGCGGGGAGTCACTAAGATCCTGCGCCCGATATCCTGCATGTGTCGCTTCCCCGCTCAGGTCCCCGGAGTTCACCTTCTTCTTCCTGGTGCATGTAAGTGCATTGTCCGTGTATAATGCGCTGTGCGGGGAGTCACTAAGATCATGCACCCGATATCCTGCATGTGTCACTTCCCCGCTCAGGTCCCTGGAGTTCACCTTCTTCTTCCTGGTGCATGTAAGTGCATTGTCTGTGTATAATGCGCTGTGCGGGGAGTCACTAAGATCCTGCACCCGATATCCTGCATGTGTCACTTCCCCGCTCAGGTCCCTGGAGTTCACCTTCTTCTTCCTGGTGCATGTAAGTGCATTGTCCGTGTATAATGTGCTGTGCGGGGAGTCACTAAGATCGTGCACCCGATATCCTACATGTGTCGCTTCCCCGCTCAGGTCCCCGGAGTTCACCTTCTTCTTCCTGGTGCATGTAAGTGCATTGTCTGTGTATAATGCGCTGTGCGGGGAGTCACTAAGATTGTGCGCCCGATATCCTGCATGTGTCGCTTCCCCGCTCAGGTCCCCGGAGTTCACCTTCTTCTTCCTGATGCATGTAAGTGCATTGTCCGTGTATAATGCGCTGTGCGGGGAGTCAATAAGATCCTGCGCCCGATATCCTGCATGTGTCACTTCCCTGCTCAGGTCCCCGGAGTTCACCTTCTTCTTTCTGGTGCATGTATGTGCATTGTCCGTGTATAATGCGCTGTGCGGGGAGTCACTAAGATCCTGTGCCCGATATCCTGCATGTGTCGCTTCCCCGCTCAGGTCCCCGGAGTTCACCTTCTTCTTCCTGGTGCATGTAAGTGCATTGTCTGTGTATAATGCGCTGTGCGGGGAGTCACTAAGATCCTGCGCCTGATATCCTGCATGTGTCACTTCCCTGCTCAGGTCCCCGGAGTTCACCTTCTTCTTTCTGGTGCATGTATGTGCATTGTCTTACAACACAGTTTAAAAGTTATATCCCACGCTCAGTCCGGATCAGTCGGATCATCCGGTGGCCCGCCCCCTCTCTCCCCCAGTTTGTGTTGCATGAAAGCCGGCGCCAAAATCCGCTTGCGTGTGACGCAATCCCCTGCTAAATGCGCAGCAAATCTGAAATCGTCGGAATATTCCACGAAAGTGCTGTCTACGGACCCTTAGTAAATGAGCCCCATTGTGTCGAACATCAGAGCAATGAACAGAGCTGCAGCTAGTTAATAAATACTGACAACACATCAATGTAACAACCAAAGAGGAACTAGAGATGCGATATCTAACTAGCTTAACACAAGGAAACGTACTCTGCAATTAATGGCCAACAAATATAAGCCAAACCCTCATATAATCCCTCAAATCATGGTGATGTATGCAAATAAGTCACAGCGGTTCCGAGCAACGAGCCATTTCGAGTACCCTAACACTGGAATGAGCATCAAGCTCGGACAAGTATACTCGCTCCTCTCTATTCATAATCCATTTTAAAAAAAAAAACTTTTTTCTAGTGTAGAATAGATGTTTTTAAACAAAATAAAATAAAAGTTATATTTTACTGCCACCTTCCCCTTCTACTTTCCCTCGTTCCCACACAGAAGATTAAGTCAAAATTCGGTGGTGCACATCTGACAGAAAAAATAAGGAATAAAAATAATACAAAAATAATAAGACATTGAATCTTCAGACTCCTTCTACACTCACCCCTCAGTCTTTGTGCTCGGAGATGGTCAGATACTCCATCGTGTGGCTTTTAGTACCTTTTATGCCAGTAGAGTTTCTACAGGATTGGAAAGATATTGATCATCAATGATTCTGGCTCTATCCGGCCTGACCCATGTCTTCTCTTCTCATCTTCTGCGTTTATCTTCTAGGTTTCCTCCCAATCGTAGTCCTGACCAAAAAATTAAGTGGTGATCCTAAAACACTGCATCAACAGTTCAGTGGCATGGGCATGGATGACATATTTGAGGTTGAAAATTATACCAAGGAAGATGATTTGAAGACCCCTGCGAAGGATCTAACCTTCCTCACCATCCTGTCCAAAATCCTGGACCTGGTGGATTTTGCTGCTAAAAATGTGTTCCCCGCCATGGACACTCCACAGAAGGAGCATCAGAAACGACTTCAAAAGTTACTGGTGATGGCAAATGCCAACGACCTCAAAAGAGAGAAGAAGATATGGAGCGCCAACCTACCGAAAGGAGGTCCTCCACCACCAAAGAATTGTCTCCTCTTGTAGTCAGTTGTCATTCTGAAGCTGTTATTACTGAGAAGCAACAGTGACCCATGACACCACCCAAACCTCAGAACATGTCTCCGAGTGATCGAAGGTTCTGTCATGGTCACCTGTGTGTAAGTTGTAAACCTTGTTTTTGCATTAAACTATTTCTTATCCCAAGTCTGTTACTTCTGTTACTTCTCCTCTTCCAGAGAACAGAGGCCATGGAGAAGGTCAATGCGTACAACCAAGATTATAGCAATGCAAGAGGCCACGTTCTCCATGAGAGGTCATGGCCCAGATGTATGAAGCTGGTGGGATCTGCCTTGGTGCACTTTCCACCACATGATGTAACAGCGTCTCCGCTCTGTTTTCAGGATGTGACACAGTTGCAACTTTTTCTTCTTGTTGCTCTTTCATTCTACAGTTGGGTCGGATTCTAAACAGAAATGTTTCTCCATCTCCGACTAAGCCCCGCCCACCCCTGTAGGGGCACAGTTGGCCGACCGCCACCGACCGTAAAGTTTGGGTCAAAAAGAAACCGCAACACAATTCTAACACGGAAAACTAATAAACACTTTTTTTCATGCAAACTTAGACTAAAAACTGGCACAGACACAATAATACACAACCCCTCAGATGACTGCTGACTCTGTTTTAGCCTATACATCAAAGAGAAGCAGTGACACCTAAAAACAGGAATTTTCCATTTATTGTGAGTGTTCTTCTTCGACTGCTCTAGCACCGGTCCTCTGCTGCTCTAGCACTGGTCCTCTGCTGCTCTAGCACCGGTCCTCTGCTGCTCTAGCACTGGTCCTCTGCTGCTCTAGCACCGGTCCTTTGCTGCTCTAGCACCGGTCCTCTGCTGCTCTAGCACCGGTCCTCTGCTGCTCTAGCTCTGCTCCTCTGCTGCTCTAGCACTGGTCCTCTGCTGCTCTAGCACCGGTCCTTTGCTGCTCTAGCACTGGTCCTTTGCTGCTCTAGCACCGGTCCTCTGCTGCTCTAGCACCGGTCCTCTGCTGCTCTAGCACCGGTCCTCTGCTGCTCTAGCACCGGTCCTTTGCTGCTCTAGCACTGGTCCTCTGCTGCTCTAGCACCAGTCCTTTGCTGCTCTAGTACTGGTCCTTTGCTGCTCTAGTACTGGTCCTTTGCTGCTCTAGTACTGGTCCTCTGCTGCTCTAGCACTGCTCCTATGCTGCTCTAGTACTGGTCCTTTGCTGCTCTAGTACTGGTCCTCTGTTCCTTGCACGCTGTTCCTTTGCTGCTCTAGCACTGGTCTTCTGGTCTTCTAGCACTTTGATAACTGAATGTTGATTGTCAAAGAGGGTTTGTAGATCCTTCACATTTCACATGTTACAAAAGTGGTCAAGAAAATGTAAAAGAGCACAACAAAACATTAAAAAATTGAATTTATAAATGAAATCAATAATGCAATTATTATTTTCACTTCTACAGCTCTAACACTGCTCCTCTGCTCCTGTAGCACTGCTCCTCTAGCACTGCTCCTTTGCTGCTCTTTCACTGTTCCTCTGCTCCTCTAGCACTGCTCCTTTGCTCCTCTGCTGCTCTAGCACTGTTCCTCTGCTCCTCTAGCACTGCTCCCCTAGCACTGCTCCTCTGCTCCTCTAGCACTGCTCCCCTAGCACTGCTCCTCTGCTCCTCTAGCACCGCTCCTCTGCTCCTCTAGCACCGCTCCTCTGCTCCTCTAGCACCGCTCCTCTGCTGCTCTAGCACTGCTCCTCTGCTCCTCTAGCACCGCTCCTCTGCTCCTCTAGCACCGCTCCTCTGCTCCTCTAGCACCGCTCCTCTGCTGCTCTAGCACTGTTCCTCTGCTGCTCTAGCACTGCTCCTCTGCTCCTCTAGCACTGCTCCTCTGCTCCTCTAGCACTGCTCCTCTGCTCCTCTAGCACTGCTCCTCTGCTGCTCTAGCACTGTTCCTCTGCTGCTCTAGCACTGCTCCTCTGCTCCTCTAGCACTGCTTTTCTGCTGCTCTAGCACTGCTCCTCTGCTCCTCTAGCACTGCTTTTCTGCTGCTCTAGCACTGCTCCTCTAGCACCGCTCCTCTGCTCCTCTAGCACTGCTCCTCTGCTCCTCTAGCACTGCTCCTCTGAAGCTCTAACACTGTTCCTCTGCTGCTCTAGCACTGCTCCTCTGCTGCTCTAGCACTGCTCCACTGCTCCTCTAGCACTGTTCCTCTGCTGCTCTAGCACTGCTCCTCTGCTCCTCTTGCACTGCTCCTCTGCTCCTCTAGCACTGCTCCTCTGCTCCTCTAGCACTGCTCCTCTGCTCCTCTAGCACTGCTCCTCTGCTGCTCTAGCACTGCTCCTCTGCTGCTCTAGCACTGCTCCTCTGCTCCTCTAGCACTGCTCCTCTGCTGCTCTAGCACTGCTCCTCTGCTGCTCTAGCACTGTTCCTCTGCTGCTCTATCACAACACAGAGCTCACCCCTGAGATCATAGCACGTCCCAGAGGCTTCTCCAGATCTTTATGAATTTTGTGTTATAGATATAGTATTGGAACCCTCGGGTGTTTATTCATGAATAATCTCTAGAGACGCAGCCTCATTCAGAGCTTTAGCGATCTCTATTCTATTAGGGTCTTTTTCCTATACACTTTTACATCAGACAATTACTGCTGCCCTCCCCTTTGTCCGCTCTTTTTACAATTATCAAAGGATCTTTGGTGGCAATATCATTTTATTTTTCGGACCATAATTTTTATTCTTAAAAAACATTTTCAGATGGAAAAAGAAATACAAAAAGACCCGGGACTAGTAGTGGGCATTTCTTCAAAAACACTGTCAGATGTGGAATTAATTGTATTAAATAAGGGGTTGGATTTTGTATCGATTGTATTTGATTTTATGGTTGATTTTCATCCTTTTTGTAGGAACCTCCGTCTGAAAATGTTTTTTATGGATAAAAATGACGGTCTGAAAAATAAAATGAAAATAGAAGAAGTAAATAAAAATTGGCAAGAATGAAGGAAAATTAGAAATCGCCCTATGGATAAAAATAATAATAACACAGATTTCTTTGTAGCTACTGATGATCATCTGTGCTAAAATAATTTTAAAAAATGCTTCTTAAACATTGGAATTTGTTACGGTTTGAACCATTATATGGTGTATTATATAAAGAACCTCCACGCTTTGCATACAGGAAGGGTAAGTCCCTGGCGGATGATCGCATCATCCGAGCGGATATTAGTAACAATAAGAGCTTCCTGAGCGCCAAACGTCTGTCCTGCCAGAAGTGTAATTCAGTTATTAAGGTGATACATTCCCTCCCCCACACGAGGGGCGAGTATTGCCTTTAGGGGTCGGTTTTCTTCTGAAAGCAAAAATGTTATTTATGTATTAAAATGCCCTTGCGGCAAAATGTATGCGGGTCACACTAAACGCCAAGTCAGAATTAGGCTCAACGAACTTACAGTAGGTCTGATATTACATCACATACGGAATGACGTCCATCTGCTGCAGAGAAAACTTGTATGAAAGAGGAAGAGAGAAAAGTTTGGGGACACTAATGTTTCCCGTCATTTTACAGATAACAGACATCAAGTATCAGATTTACGATGTCTCATATTACAGGAGGTATCTGGATGTGGTGACGAACCGTCTACTGCAACGTGACGACAATGGATTGGATTTATAAGTTGGAGACAATGGGGCGGATTTACTTACCCGGTCTAGTCGTGATCCCGCGGTGCGTTGTCTGACGAAGATTCGGGTTCTGTCGGGATTCACTGAGATCGTGCACCCGATATCCTGCATGTGTGGCTTCCCCGCTCAGGTCCCTGGAGTTCACCTTCTTCTTCCTGGTGCATGTAAGTGCATTGTCCGTGTATAATGCACTGTGCGGGGAGTCACTAAGATCCTGTGCCCGATATCCTGCATGTGTGGCTTCCCCGCTCAGGTCCCCGGAGTTCACCTTCTTCTTCCTGGTGCATGTAAGTGCATTGTCCGTGTATAATGCGCTGTGCGGGGAGTCACTAAGATCCTGCACCCGATATCCTGCATGTGTCACTTCCCCGCTCAGGTCCCAGGAGTTCACCTTCTTCCTGGTGCATGTAACTGCATTGTCCATGTATAATGCGCTGTGCGGGGAGTCACTAAGATCCTGCGCCCGATATCCTGCATCTGTCGCTTCCCCGCTCAGGTCCCCGGAGTTCCCCTTCTTCCTGGTGCATGTAAGTGCATTGTCCGTGTATAATGCACAGTGCGGGGAGTCACTTAGATCGTGCACCCGATATCCTGCAGGTGTCGCTTCCCCGCTCAGGTCCCTGGAGTTCACCTTCTTCTTCCTGGTGCATGTAAGTGCATTGTCCGTGTATAATGCGCTGTGCGGGGAGTCACTAAGATCCTGCGCCCGATATCCTGCATGTGTCGCTTCCCCGCTCAGGTACCCGGAGTTCTCCTTCTTCTTCCTGGTGCATGTAAGTGCATTGTTCGTGTATAATGCACTGTGCGGGGAGTCACTAAGATCATGCACCCGATATCCTGCATGTGTCGCTTCCCCGCTCAGGTCCCTGGAGTTCACCTTCTTCCTGGTGCATGTAACTGCATTGTCCGTGTATAATGCGCTGTGCGGGGAGTCACTAAGATCCTGCGCCTGATATCCTGCATGTGTCGCTTCCCCGCTCAGGTCCCCGGAGTTCACCTTCTTCCTGGTGCATGTAACTGCATTGTCCGTGTATAATGCGCTGTGCGGGGAGTCACTAAGATCCTGCGCCCGATATCCTGCATGTGTCGCTTCCCCGCTCAGGTCCCTGGAGTTCACCTTCTTCTTCCTGGTGCATGTAAGTGCATTGTCCGTGTATAATGCGCTGTGCGGGGAGTCACTAAGATCGTGCACCCGATATCCTGCATGTGTCGCTTCCCTGCTCAGGTCCCTGGAGTTCACCTTCTTCTCCCTGGTGCATATAAGTGCTGATCTTGCAGCACATTTCCTTTTTTAAATTCTGCGGTTTGTCCGAATCCATCGGGTTGTCCGACGACCAGGCCCCCCCCCCCCAATTTCTGTTGCGTGCAAGCCGGCGCTGATGTGACACAATCCGATTGCGGCCTATTTGGCACAAACCGGAAATCGTCAGGAAACCTGTCGAATATGCGCCCAACGGACTCTTAGTAAATGAGCCCCATTGTATCAGATTTAGGACGGCTTATATTACAGGAGGTATCAGGCTGTGATGACGAACCGTCTACTGCAACGCGAGGTTTGGATTGGATTTATAAGTTGGAGACATTGGGGCTCATTTACTAAGGGTCCGTTGGACGCATTTTCGTTGGGTTTCCGGATGATTTATGTTTTGCGCCAAATTGCTCCGGGATTTTGGCGCACGTGATTGGATTTTGGCGCATCAGCGCCAGCTTGCACGTGACAGAAATCGGGGTGCGTGGCCGTCGGACAACACGACAGATCGGACAATGCGCGGGATTTAACATTTAGAATTGTGTCACAAGACAATGCACTCACAAGCACCGGGAAGAAGCAGGTGAACTCCGGCGGACCTCGGGGCAGAAGCAACGGATGCAGGAACTCGGACGCACGAGCTTGGTGAATCATGGCAGACCCGAAACCTCGTCAGACAATGCACCGCGGGATCGCGGCAGGACCGGGTAACTAAATCTGCCCCTGTCACGTATGACACAACTCGCACTTTAAACCCACGGTCTTGTCCGCTGTAGCGTCTCCACCCGCTATCCACTATGAGCCGCAATATCACACACGCAGGAGGACTGGGATACACTACGGAAATGAAGGAAGGGAAGGTCATGACCTCTCCATAAACAGGTACAAAGCATTTGTCCTCCAGAGGACGGGATCATAATAATTAGGGGACTGCTATAATATTGATATTTGAAAAACTATTTATATGCAACATGAATATGAAAAAATTTACAAAGTAAAGATTTTTGTATTTTATCGTAATTTTTCACTTAAAGAATAAGAAGATAAACCCTTTTTGTCTTTCTGGTTATTTACTTCCTCTGACATTCACTGATGAACTTGGATTTGGGAGACTCCAGACCCCTGCATTCTGCATTCTGAATATGTATACACTGTCACATGTACCTAAGAATTGTGGATTGACTATGGGGAACATGGGTGTAGGGGCAGATGTAGACAATAAGCTCTAACATTAGCCCCACCCAGCCGTCCCTACCTACTTGCCTATCCTACCTTAGATGGTATGTGACAACTGGTCAAGCAGAGGTCAGAAAATCCAAAATACAGAAGGTCAAAAACTTTATAAAGCGGCAAGGAAGACTTATAGCAAATGCTGGGGAGTAAGCAAACAATCCTCTTAGGAGATGTTACATCACCACTACCAGGGAAATGAGAAAAATCTGGGAATTATTTAGTAGTTACCTTAAATAAGCGCAGGGGGTCGGCTGCAGGTTGAGATTTTAAGGCAGAAGCTGATGTTGTTTGTGGCTGGTCGTAAAAACTTCTGGGGAAGGAATGATCCAACATCAGAAGGTACCTCGAAATTTTTCTTCTTCCATGAAAATGTGGATGTAAATCCAAAGTGAAACAAAACCAACTGATTTGCATCCACGTCTTTGACACACAACTGATAACGTGATACATTTACCCTGATGCTACAAATTGTGACTAGAAGTCCCTGAAGAACCTGAAGAACCACCGTCATGGATCCTCTTCCTCCGTGAGGAGTGAATTTGTTAGTGGGAAAACTTTCTGGATTACCTGGAGTTTTTTTCAATTTGTGGATTGTTTTTGTTAACATTGGAGACTGGAGAAGACGTGTCCACCTGAGTCTCCCAGATCAGATTCTCACATTTATGGGTCTCATCAATATCATTCTACAAGTGGCCTTGTCCTTGGACTGTTTCCCTATTGAGACAAACTTCTAGACTTCCTTTGCCCGGATCCACCTTAGTTGTGTTGGGCTTGTGATGTTCTTGGTCTTCAGCAATGTCTGGCTGACCTCTTGGCTTTCCATCTTTTACTTCTTGAAAATTGTGAATTTCACTAATCAAATCCTCTTAATTTTCAAAATGCTAATTTTAAAGGTTTTACCAAATCTCGTTGTGGTGTCTATTGGGGCCTCCTTTACTTTGGCTCTCCTGTCATTTTGGAACATTTACCCTGTAATAAAGTCATCAGGTAACTTTACCAACAATCTGACCAATGGAGGAGGCTTCATATCGGTAACATCTGGACACCTGATTTTGGGGGGGTGTTTTACCGCTCGTAGTGACTCGTATCCCTATAGTTTTGACTCTGAGTTCCCTCTGGAGACACATAAAAAGACTGGAACAGAATAAGCTGGACTTTTGTCATCCTTGAACACAAACCCATGTGATGGCATCCAGGACCGTGGTGCTTCTAGTGTGTCTACACACCCATCTGCTTATAGCAGCAATTTATCAATTATCCAAAAATTTCAATTTTTATGATTTTTTGATTTTCTTGTTTTGGTGATTTACTCTTTTCTACCCGGCAGCACAAGCTCTTGTTATTATAACAGGTAGTTCCAAACTGAGAGGAGCATTCATCCCCAGGTGTCCTCCCTGAAAGCACACTCAACTTTCATGGACCATAACATCTTCAGAACATTATCATAGTCATAACATAACCACCATGTTCTACATAGAGCACAATCCTCTCTGAGTCTACTTCGAGAGTCATTGCCCTTAAGAGGCTACTAATAGTCATTTGCAGACCATGAGGAGCTTTTGAAGTCGTCTTGGTACCAGATCTTAGTCAGAGCCATTGATCTTCTTAAAATAGAAGCTGGATGTGTAATGTACAGTGTAGAAAGGTCAATGACTTTGACCCTGCCCTCTAATGATGATGAGGTGACTCTCGTTCCAATTTCCATAGTTTTATGTAAATGTGTAACTGAAGCTCGGCAGATATTTGCATTTGTCCCAGTCCAAGCACCGAGCTGCTCACTTCCAGAAGACACAAAGCTCTTGGCATCATGGCTGCTCCAGAACTCATCTTCTTGATTGTTGGCGTAACCATTGAATTTATGGTGGGAATGGCCTTAAATAGTCATATTCTGCTTGTTTATATAGGAAACCTAAGAAATGGACTCCCTTTGGGTGTGTCGGAGAAGGTCCACATCATCAAGGCTCTACTAAACATCTCTCAGCTCTTCATAATAACCACACAAACGATCATCTATGCTTTTTGGTCTCATCTGTTCTTTGTTAATGAAAGTTTCCACTGGATGATGATGGTGAATATGGTCTTGACCTCTTATAGTTATTGGCTGATGGCTTTTCTCTGTGTCTATTACTGCACCAATATCACCAACTTAGGTCACCAGACCTTGGTTTGGCTGAGGAACAGTCTCTCATCTTACCAGCATCTTATCCTTATTGGTTCAGGATTTGGCTCAGTTGCCATAAGTTTTCCAGTATTTTGGTATTCTAGTATAATTCCTGCCACAAACACAACATATCAGTCCATGATGATTCAGGGCATTAGTCAAAATATCATATACAAAACTATAATCTACATCCTGAGCTGCTTCCTACCCTTCACTATAGCTTTCATCTCCACCATCATCTCCTCTTGGTCTCTTATAAATCACATGTGGACAATGAGACAGAATAATAAGGGATTTACACGTTCCAAATTCCGGACTCAGATTAAGGCTACGAGAACCATGATCCTGTTTCTCGTCACTTGTGTCATCTACAATGTGATACAAATGTTCTTCTTCACCATTACAAGTATCTATCGGGTCACGGTAATACTGATGTGGTTGGTAATCATATTGTATCCGATATCAGAAGCCACCATCATCATCCAAAGTAGCAGCAAGCTAAGGAAGACCCTTCCTGGAGAAATATGTGGTAGGAAACGACGGAGCGTCGAGACTAAGACCTAGAATCTTCTGGTGATTCATCTAGCACGGAGGCTTAAAAAGAAATTTTACAAAATGTAACCCAATTCCTACTGTAAAATGTAAATAAACTTTCCTTTAATTGAGAAGGTTATGAAGCTTGATTGCTTGGTGGAGCATCAGAATCCTGAAGTTGGCCAGAAAATTATTTTTAATTGGGTTTGCCTAAGTTTGGGGGTCCTACTGTTCCCCTCTTGTTGAGCATGGATCCGGCCATTCCATCCAGTGTGTATGGGAGTTCTGGAAATAACCAAAGACATCACTTACTCATTTAAGATGCACAATCAACCTGCCCCTCCATCAATACATGGGAAACGGACATGGAAAATGGACCCCCTGATAACGGTGTAGAAGACTAATAAATCTGGGCCAACCCCATGGAGATTCATGCAGAAGCTGAGGCTTTTATTTTTCCTTGAAATAATGTATGAATGGATATTCCCATATAATGTATAGATGTCATCGTGATATCAGCAGCTGTCCGAGGTATCACTGATCCACTGTGTACAGACAACAGAGCGGCTAATGCACTTTATAACCCTCCCCTGATGATAGCAGCTTATCACATCTTCTGCTGGTAACGCCTCTGGATACTCTTTTTAGGGTTTTACCAGGGCATCCTAGATCTCCTCAGGGGACAGCGTTGGTCCTGCCCATGTAAGACTACAAGGTCTAGGAGTAGAGGTACCCAGTGAGGCCGGTGAGGGTGACCTCTACCTGCTTTGTCGTATCCACCACTGTAGACCGATCCGGATCTTCTGGAACCCAGTAATACTGAACCTTTCCATGCATGTTTTTGTGTGAGCTCATTTATGTTCGACATTTAAATGGCTTTAGTAAATGTTAAGTTTTATGACACCCACTTTTTGATTAAAGTGAACCTATCACCAGGAATAACAGCCAAACAGCACCTTCTGTGATTTATAACTGTTCGTATGATGCTTTTATATTGTTTACTACAGCCAAAAACACTTTTGGCTACAGAAAACTATATAAAAGTATATAAACAACATTAAACTACAGAACAAGGTACAAGGTGCTGTTTGCTGTTGGTGGGGTATATCTGCTGACAGGCTCCCTTCACTATTTGATTTGTTTGGTGATAAGTTCTCCCGTTTCCTGTGAGTTTTGGATAAGTACTTTTTGGCGATACCACTTGTACTTCTGTCTTGTGAGATCACAACATTTTCAGCTGAATGTAATACATATCCCGTCCTGAGATGTCCACCCTATGATGTACGTGTGTCTGTGCATCCTCTCAGTCGTGTCATGAATCATACCCGGTATTATGCTCTTGCATTGGACCATTCATTATGGAATTAGTTCTATAATATTATGGATCCAATACACAAATTCCGCCTTAGATAAGTGTAGACACTGGGGCACATTTACCAAGGGTCCGAACACCACATTTTCGTCGGGTTTCCCGATCTTTTTCACATTTTCCCTGAATGGCCCCGGGTTTTTGGTGCATGCGATCGGATTGTGGCGCATCGGCACCGGCTTGCATGCGACATAAATCGTGGGCCGCCCCGTTGGACAACCCGACTGATTTGGACAAACCGCAGAATTTAAAAAACCAAATTGTGTCGCAATATGGGCACTCACATGCACCGGGAAGAAGATGGTGAACTCCGGGGACCTCAGCGGGGGAAGTGATGGATGCAGGAAATTGGATGCACAATCTTAGTGAATCGTGGCAGCTCCAAATCCTCGTCGGACATTCCGGATCAGCAGTGTCAACGGGACGGGTAAGTAAATGTGCCCCATTATGTTATAATAAAAAGCTTCATATGTTGTCAGTATAAACAATGTAAAGTGTTAATACGGGAATCAATGGAAACAAAAAGGAAAAGAAAAGGATCTTGGTGGAGCCCATTGACCAAAATGGGACCTTTTGTGCGTCTATTGTCAATCAAGTATATTTTTGCAGTGACTGAAGAGGTTACAATGACGATATGAAGACCTCAAATACTACACAAAATAGCAGAAAGTTATGTGGTCAGGGGGGCACCAGCCATGAGGAGTATCGAGCCTCTCGCCTCAGGCAGCACCACCTGGTGTAAGATGGGGGGCAGTATGAGGGGTGCAGTCAGCGGCTACTAGCAGGACCTGACACTTAGCAATATTGTCTCTTCCACCCGACGGGACACTACATGGAGAGACACCTGATATCAATCTAATGGGGGAGCAGAGGGGGCCATTCCATAGCTCGTCTCCGGGAGCAGAGAGTTTAGGGTCACCCCTGCCCCTGGTAAGTATCAGATCTTCCACATTTCATCTCTGAAAACTACAGATTGGACATAGACAGGAATGAGAAAGACTGAGGAGAACCTCAGGGGCCAAACATGGATTTATTACGGGCAAGATTCAGAATATCCGGACATTTTTATTCTATTTATGTTCTTACTTGGTTTCACCAAATTCTTTTTAAGTTTGATCACCATGCCGACATTTTTATCACTTTTTTTTTCTCTTTTTGTAACTTTTCTGGGCACATTGGTGGATTTGCTCGGCAAAGTTTGTTCCTGAGATTTCCAGTGTTGCTGATGTTTTAACTCACAACATTTTGTGTTGGACACATCAGGACTATTTCCCATCAATTCCAGGAGATATGACAATAATTGCTATAAAAATAAGAAAATGTACAAATGTTATAAACTATTTCATTTCTGTTGTTATAAATCTATTTATTGTTCATTCATCGTCATCATCAATGGTGTTTTTCTGCTTTATTAGATTTGTTCTTAGGATCATGTATTTGCTTCTATCTATATCTCTGTTACTCTGTATATACTTTGTTATGTTTTGGGTAATAAAGTTCTTTTAAAAGTCGTTAAAAACTTCTATTAACCTATTTGGAGCTTATTCATCATAAACTATTGGTTACTAGGTAAATACTTGATATCATTCAGTACATAGAAGGAGTTCGCATTACGGAGACTTTGCCCATTACGGCGCCTTGTAGGGGTGAAGACTTAATACTTATCTCCTCCAATAGGGGATTCTGGGAAAATATGCAAATAAGTTTTCCAGGATGGGAAAAGGAAAACCTATTTGCATTTGTTCAGAACAAAAGGACAAACACTTCATGGATTTATGGAAGGAACAATCTGCTCTAGAAAATCTCTTTGGTGGAGCCTGAGGTTAAGGAGAAGATATTTTACACTTTTAAATGCGATACATTCTTGGACATCATAGGAAAACATTGGGAAAAACTGTAGTTACAGAGGATCTTGGGGGAAATTGTAAGACCAAGACTAAGACAATAACAAGAGCCGAGGTGTAGAAGCTTCTGACAGGGACACGGTTTGCCTTATACACATATACACATCACCGGACAGACCCCACATCACCGGACAGACTACACGTCACCGGACAGACCACACATCACCGGACAGACGACACATCACCGGACAGACCACACATCACCGGACAGACCACACGTCACCGGACAGACCACACGTCACCGGACAGACCACACGTCACCGGACAGACCACACGTCACCGGACAGACCACACGTCACCGGACAGACCACACATCACCGGACAGACCACACATCACCGGACAGACCACACATCACCGGACAGACCACACATCACCGGACAGACCACACGTCACCGGACAGACCACACGTCACCGGACAGACCCCACATCACCGGACAGACCCCACATCACCGGACAGACCACACGTCACCGGACAGACCACACGTCACCGGACAGACCCCACATCACCGGACAGACCACACATCACCGGACAGGCCACACGTCACCGGACAGACCCCACATCACCGGACAGACCCCACATCACCGGACAGACCACACATCACCGGACAGACCACACATCACCGGACAGACCACACATCACCGGACAGACCACACATCACCGGACAGACCCCACATCACCGGACAGACCACACATCACCGGACAGACCACACGTCACCGGACAGACCCCACATCACCGGACAGACCACACGTCACCGGACAGACCACACGTCACCGGACAGACCCCACGTCACCGGACAGACCACACATCACCGGACAGACCACACATCACCGGACAGACCACACATCACCGGACAGACCCCACATCACCGGACAGACCACACGTCACCGGACAGACCACACGTCACCGGACAGACCACACGTCACCGGACAGACTACACGTCACCGGACAGACTACACGTCACCGGACAGACCCCACATCACCGGACAGACCACACATCACCGGACAGGCCACACGGACCACACATCACCGGACAGGCCACAGAGATTTAGATATACTGATACAGTTCTACAGTAATGTGCTCATATGTACGTATATATATATATATTATATATATATATATATATATATATATATATATATATATATATATAGATCATGTACATACTAGGCATGCACACCAAAATACACAAATGTATACAGTACTAACACAAGATATACACACAAACATACACCATATATACACACACAGCATACACACAAATACATACAGTACCACACATACCATACACATACACACCATAAAGCATATATAATAATACACACAGCATACACACACAAATAGACCCATACATCATATACAGCATATACACACACCATATACACAAATACACACTCACCATATACACACACACATGCACCCATACAGGATATTGACACATAAAATATATACAAAGACTCTTATACAATATACATACATCACATATACATCCATACATTTATACACACATGTCTATACTCACTATCAGGCAGTCTTCTTATCCCGGGAGGGTCAGAGGCCACAGATCTGACATCATGCAGCCCAGTAGTTGCTGACCACATGGGGGAGACTGCAAGTAGTCGACTTATCTGAGCTGCCGGCCCAGCCCTGTACTGCAGTAGATGTGCACTATATATGTGTGTAGGATAATAGATATAGAATAATTCATCATGGATCAGCTACATGGAATTCCTCCGTAGTAGATGCAAAACCAAGGAGAAGCCACACCCGATGCTTTACATTCAGTTTGACAACACACAAAGCGAGCACCTGCCATCACGTAGGGGAAGACCCTGGAGAACCAGCGCTATGGATCCTCTGTTAGGAGTCAAGCTATTAGTGGGCATCGGTGCTGGAGTATCTGGACTTGTCTTCAATTCATGGATTGTTCACGTCAGCTCTAAAGACTGGAGGGGAGTCTCCCACCTGAGTCCACCGGACCTGATCCTCACCTTCATGGGTCTCATTAATATCACACTGCAGCTTGTCTTGTCTTTGGACATGTCATCAATTCAGACCAAACTTTACTCAACGTATGACCAGATCCACATCCGGTTTCTGGGGCTCTCGATTTTCCTCGTGTCCACCAATGTCTGGCTCACGGCTTGGCTTTCCATCTACTATTGCTTCAGAATTGTACATTTTACAGGTCGAATCCTTTCACTTTGCAAAGTGAGGATTTCTAGATTTTTACCAAATCTCCTTGTGGTGTCTACTGGAGCTTCATTCCTTTTGGGTCTTCTATCATTTTGGAACATTCATCCTGTGAGAGTTGTAGATATTTTTGGAAACTCTGCGCACAATCGCACAATGTCTCGATCTTCTCTCTCGGTATCATCTGCGTACGTCACAGCTGCCTTTGTAGGGAGTATCTTACCACTCATATTGACTCTTATCCCTATAGTATTGACTCTGAGCTCCCTCTGGAGACACATTAAGAGAATGAAAGAGAATAAATCAGCCTCTTGTCATCCTCAGACACAAGCCCACGTGAGGGCGGCCAGGACCATGGGGCTTCTAGTGTCTGTTCACACTTGTCTACTTACAGCAGCAATTTATCAGCTTTCAAGGACATTCAATTTCAATGACGCTGTGATGCTATTTTGTTGGTATATTAGCCTTCTCTATCCCACCCTACAAGCCCTGGTTATCATAACAGGCAACTCTAAACTGAGAGAAGCCATAAAGAACATGTTAAGCCTCGGGTCCTTCAGATGCCACCAGAATGGACCATCATTGCCCGCGTAGCCGTATACAGTAGACTTAGTCATTAGGAGTCAATTATTAGAAATTATTTGCTATTTTTGTTTATGTTTCTCATAGATTCTAAATAATTGTATGACAATCTAAGTTGTGTTGGGAGATGTCGTCATGGAACAGATGGAGAGCCTAAGATTGGAGTCTACTAGATTCCCTTCATACATTCTTACACAAGTTTCTGCCACTTCATCTAGAACCTTTCACCACCTCCGGCGTCTTACATCATATAATATATATTATTCCACCGGGTACAATGTACTTCTGGAATGGGGGGGTCTGGCGCTGAATGTCAGGGTCCTCAAAAATGGACATGGATATTTTCGGAATGGTGATGGCACAAAGAAAATCCCAACTATACCAATGGAGCCGCCCATTCCTATTACAGAGAGTTATAGATGGGGAAGGTGATGATGGCTCGTCCTTGATGGGATGTTGCCTGAATAGCACAAGGTTTACCGTGCTTGGTCATCACGACAGGACCATTACAGCTGCTACAAAGCCAGAAATACATTTAGAATCTCTGTTCTTTCTCCAAAATTGTCCATAAAGAGATTTACATCCATTGATCATAAAGTCAGGATCCAGTATAAACTACGTATCCCGATCCAGTGTATGTGGGCTGGTTGATCACGAATGACCTTCTGGGCACAAGGTTGTCGATATGTTATGTGCACAACTTATCCCACATGCAAATTTCCTGTTTTTGTAGCGTTTCGCTGTGTAATCCCTCAGTACATAAAGTTATGAATGTAAATCTGTAGACAAGAAGGCACCAAGTACAATAAGAGAAACAAATGAACCATTTGCATGGAGCTTAAGTGAGCATAAATTATAGTCATCCTCTACGAGTCATCCTCATCACAACCCATATAAGGCAGAAATCTGCAGGACATAGGACTCAGTTCTCCAGTTGAGCAGTAAGTTAGTGAGTTTTGTTGCTGGAGTCCTCGGGGTCAGATGTGACTCATGGATTGTGGGTAATCCGGAAGTACTGGAGACAAGGAGTCCACCTGAGGGGAGTTTACATTTGTCCACATCAGTCACATCTCCACATCAGTCACATCTCCACACCAGTCACATGTCCACATCAGTCACATCTCCACACCAGTAATATCTCCACATCAGTCACATCTCCACACCAGTCACATGTCCACATCAGTCACATCTCCACACCAGTCACATCTCCGCACCAGTAATATCTCCACATCAGTCACATCTCCACACCAGTCACATGTCCACATCAGTCACATCTCCACACCAGTCACATGTCCACATCAGTCACATCTCCACACCAGTCACATCTCCGCACCAGTAATATCTCCACATCAGTCACATCTCCACACCAGTCACATGTCCACATCAGTCACATCTCCACACCAGTCACATCTCCGCACCAGTAATATCTCCACATCAGTCACATCTCCACACCAGTCACATCTCCACATCAGTCACATCTCCACACCAGTCACATCTCCGCACCAGTAATATCTCCACACCAGTCACATGTCCACATCAGTCACATCTCCACACCAGTCACATCTCCGCACCAGTAATATCTCCACATCAGTCACATCTCCACACCAGTCACATGTCCACATCAGTCACATCTCCACACCAGTCACATGTCCACATCAGTCACATCTCCACACCAGTCACATCTCCGCACCAGTAATATCTCCACATCAGTCACATCTCCACACCAGTCACATGTCCACATCAGTCACATCTCCACACCAGTCACATCTCCGCACCAGTAATATCTCCACATCAGTCACATCTCCACACCAGTCACATCTCCACATCAGTCACATCTCCACACCAGTCACATCTCCGCACCAGTAATATCTCCACATCAGTCACATCTCCACACCAGTCACATGTCCACATCAGTCACATCTCCACACCAGTCACATCTCCGCACCAGTAATATCTCCACATCAGTCACATCTCCACACCAGTCACATGTCCACATCAGTCACATCTCCACACCAGTCACATCTCCGCACCAGTAATATCTCCACATCAGTCACATCTCCACATCAGTCACATCTCAGCACCAGTCATATCTCCACATCAGTCACATCTCCACACCAGTCACATGTCCACATCAGTCACATCTCCACACCAGTCACATGTCCACATCAGTCACATCTCCACACCAGTCACATCTCCGCACCAGTAATATCTCCACATCAGTCACATCTCCACACCAGTCACATGTCCACATCAGTCACATCTCCACATCAGTCACATCTCAGCACCAGTCATATCTCCACATCAGTCACATCTCCACACCAGTCACATGTCCACATTGGTCACGTGGCCACAACAGTCACGTGAAATACTATAAAAACTATGTTGCTCTGTTTTTTCCTTTATAAGCCGAGGTTTTTCAGCACAAAATGTGTGCTCAAAAACCCTAACTCGGCTTATACTTGAGTCAAAACTTACCTTTCCGACGTCACCCGTAGGTCCTATGCTTGTTTCGATGATCTGGTGCAGCCTCGGGTCCTTCGGATCCTCTTTGGGTTCTTCTGCTCCTCTTCGGCTCCTCTTCGGGAAGTTCCGCTCCTCTTCGGGTACCGGCAGCTCACAAACAATAACGTTCGCAAGCCGAAGAATCCGAAGAGGATCGAAGGACCCAAGGCAGCACGGAGCATCGGAGACAGAAGAAGACCTACGTGGCAGGCAGTATACTACAGGGGCTGGGCAGACTATATAGTACAGGGGGCTGGCTGGCTATATACTAGGAGACTGTGAACATTTCTAGAATGTGGCTTCTCTCTATGTTGTGAGGAGATCATTACATTTTGTGGATTATGTAATGTTGTGTTGGTATTTTACAGTTTTTTACCTACATTACAAGCCCTCATGATAATAACCGGCAATTCAAAATAGAAAAAAGCCACCAGAGGTTTATTGAGGCGATGGAGGTACCCGGGGCATCGAGCTTTTTGTAAATCTATCACTGATCATTTGAATACCAGAAGCATTTAAAGAGTTCACACGTTGCTTTTTCTACCTTCTATCTTGTTTTATATGTTGGAGGGAGCAACAGGAGCGGCTAATGAACACATTTCTAATGTAAGGAGTGAGGTTGAGGGTTGAAGGACCTCCTTGGTCGAGGAGAGCTCTAGAAATTGTTGGAATATATCAGGGGATTATAATAGATTTTGCGAAGGGTCTCCTGGAGACAGAAGAAGAAAACTGAGTGCTCCCGAAACTCGCGGAAAGTTCTCTTCTTCTATTTGAACCCGTGATAACTCTGGAATCCTTTATGAAAATCATGGAAATGTCCTGTGCTGCGGTGTAATCCCTTATTGTAATAAGGAGACAATACAAATCAGGAGACCAGAAGGTTCAAGGAAAAACGTCAAGAGAAACAAATGAACTGGTTTGCATGGAGCTACATGGACCATAAGGTCATAGTCGTCCTGCACAAGCCACTTGTCCTGATCCATTGAGAGCAGAATGAAGATTACGGATGAATCCGTTCTTTTTCCAATAACCATGTTAGTAAGTTTTGTTGCTGGAGTCCTGGGGGTCGGATGTAACTCATGGATTGTGTGGGTGAACCTGAGGGACTGGAGACGAGGAGTCCACCTAAGCCTCCCTGACCAGATCCTCAGCTTCATGGCTCTGCTGAATGCTGTGATGCAGAATCTGTTCTGCTTCGATGTCTCCTGCCTCACTACGGGGTATTATGATAAATTCCACCCGATTCATCTCAAAGTCGTGAGCATCTTAATTTTCCTTGTTTCCTGTAACCTTTGGTTCACCGCTTGGCTCTCCGTCTACTATTACATGAGAATTGTCAGTTTCTCTGGAGGCCTCCTCTTGGCTTTGAAGATGAGGATATCTGACCTTCTCCCGAAGCTCCTGGTGATGTCCATTGCTGAATCTTTCATAGTTGGTCTTCTATCGTCCTTGAACATTTACCCTGAAATAACTGGAGAAACTATTGGAAACGCCACCTACAATTATACAGTAGAAATTCCCTACATTGTAATAAAATCTCCATTTCTCATCACAGCAGGTCTGGGGGGTTTCGTCACCTTCACATTGACTCTGCTTTCTATAGGACTGACTCTGTGCTCACTGTGGAGACACGTGAAGAGGATGAACACCAGTGATGGAAGCTTCTCCAATGTACAGGCCCACATAACAGCGGTCAGGACCATGGTCCTCCTGGTCACCCTGCACACGGCCTTTAGCGCAGCTTCTTTCTATATTGTGGAAAAAACCTTCATTGCAGGTGATTACTTAACGTTATTCTGTTGGTATTTTATCATTATTTATCCAAAATGTCAAGCGCTGGTGATGATAACCGGTAACTCAAAGCTGAAAAAGGCCACCAGAGGTTTCCTGAGGCCGGGAGGTACTGGCTGCACCCCACGCCTCACGAGTCCATCACTGATGAACGAGAAACCAAAGGTGTAAAGAATAAATGACTTATTGTAATTATTTGGCCTTATAATGTTACACAAAACTGCTGTACATGACACACAAGGTGTAAGAAAGACCGCACTATTCTTCATGTGATACAAATTTCTGCGCTGAACAGCGAGCGGCTGACGTCATGGTGCGTGCGACGGAGCCGATGCCAGAGCATCAGTGGCTAGAAGAGGACCTGCCAGAGCGGCGTCGGAGGGTGAGTACACTTTTTTTTTGGTTGGGGAGTGGCAGGTGCTGCTATACACTGGGGTATGGGGCAGGGGCTGATGGCTATATACTAGAGCAGAGGTAGGGAACCTATGGCTCGGGAGCCAGATGTGGCTCTTTTGTTGGCTGCATCTGGCTCTCAGGCAGATCTTTAATAAATAGTGATGGCTGCTGTGTCTCTTAGGCTGATCACTGGACACAGGCAGCGATGTTACCGCTGCCAACGTCCTTTGCGCAACCCAGGTGCCATCGCTGCCCTAATGGGGAGCTGGCTGCAGGGAGTGCTGGGAAGTGAATATTCGTTTTTTTTGGTTTTTTTTTTTGCTGTGGCTACCTATCTACTGGGAGGCTTGTGGTGGGTGTCAGGATTTGGAGTAGTAAGCCCCTGGACCACCGCGGATGATGATATAAGCAGACACCTTGGACTGGAATCAAAGTGGCAGCAGAGCACGCTGCAAAGCAGGATGGTCTTGCTACAGCGTGGTACAATCAGGTCATTCCACAGGTGCAACTTGTCCACGGTGGCAGCCAAGGTCAAGATACAGGATCTCTAGGCAGCCTCGTGGTCACAAACAGGCAGACTGTCAAGGCAGGTGGCAATGATGCGAGGTCGGGGACGGTCAGGAGGTCAGGGCTGGCAGCGAAAGAGCAGAATCAGGAACAGGTCCAAGGTCACAACGGGAGGTCAATAATTGGGAAGGAAACACTGTGGAAAGCTTCCACAAAGGCATGAAGAACTAAGATCTAGCAGTGAATGCTGGGAGCCACCGTCTTTATAGGATCCTGGGAAGTGGGTAGCGACAATCAGTGCGAGCTGGCCCTTTAAATCTGTGGGTGCCGGCGTGCTGGCCAGCCGGGATGGGAGCTGGAACGTGGAGAAGTGAGTGAGTTCGGAAAGGAGAGGGGCCACAGAGAGGGGCACGGGTGTCCCTTCGATCCGAGAAGTAGATTGCAGGGGGACCCTTGACACTGAGACTACCAATCTACTGGGGGGCATGTGCATATTGTACGGCTCTTACGGAATAACATTTTAAAATATGTGGTGTTAATGGCTCTCTCAGTCAAGAAGGTTCCTGGCCCCTGTACTAGAGGCAGGAGAAATGGGCTATATACTGGGGGGCAGGGGCTACAAGCTTTATGCTGGGAGCAGGGGCTGCAGGCTATATACTGGGGGGCAGAGGCTACAAGCTTTATGCTAGGAGCAGGGGCTGCAGGCTATATACTGGGGGGCAGGGGCTACAGGCTTTATGCTGGGAGCAGGGGCTGCAGGCTATATACTGGGGGGCAGAGGCTACAGGCTTTATGCTGGGAGCAGGGGCTGCAGGCTATATACTGGGGGGCAGAGGCTACAGGCTATATACTGGGGTGCAGTGGCTGCAGGCTATATACCAGAGGCAGGAGAAATGGGCTATATACTGGGGGGCAGGGGCTACAGGCTATATACTGGGGGGCAGAGGCTACAGGCTATATACTGGGGTGCAGTTGCTGCAGGCTATATACTAGAGGCAGGAGAAATGGGCGATATACTGGGGGGGGGGCGGGGGCTACAGGCTATATACTGGGGGGCAGGGCTGCAGGCTATATACTGGGGGTTATAGAAAGCAGGCTATATACTGGGGGTTATGGAAAGCAGGCTATATACTGGGGTGCAGTGGCTGCAGGCTATATACTGGGGGGCAGGGGAAGCAGGCTATATACTGGGGTGCAGTGGCTGCAGGCTATATACTGGGGGGCAGGGGAAGCAGGCTATATACTGGGGGGAAGGGGCTGCAGGCTATATACTGGGGTGCAGTGGCTGCAGGCTATATACTGGGGGTCAGGGGCTGCAGGCTATATACTGGGGTGCAGTGGCTGCAGGCTATATACTGGGGTGCAGTGGCTGCAGGCTATATACTGGGGGGCAGGGAAAGCAGGCTGTATACTGGGGGACAGGGCCTGCAGGTTATATACTGGGGGGCAGGGAAAGCACGCTGTATACTGGGGGGCAGGGTTAGCAAGCTATATACTGGGGGGCAGGGCCTGCAGGCTATATATTGGGGGCAGGGGAAGCAGGCTATATACTGGGGGCAGGGGCTGCAGGCTATATACTAGAGGCAGGAGAAATGGGCTATATACTGGGGGGACAGCGGCTATAGGCTATATACTGGGGTTATGGAAAGCAGGAGAAAGAGGAGGAAGATGAATAAATCGGAGGTCCGTAGACTTCTGTAAGGACACTAGGACCATTGTGTCTCCAGTGTCCGTTTACCCAGCCGGCATTTAGCAACTTTCAAAAATCTTCCATTTTGGGGCCATTTTCATGTCATTTTGTTGGTATTTTATTCTTTTTCCTCTATTTTACGTCTTTATTACCGGCGCCTGAAGCCTTTGTAGAATTACGTGTCACGTGTGGAAAGTGGATGAATTTTCAACATTATAAACTTTACAATAAAGAGAAAGTGATTGAGGACCCGGCACCTTATTGATGTAGGATTTGCCCTCTTTAGATTTTTTAGGAACTGGAAAGGTCTTGAGCTAAATGGAGCGACAGCGTCTCTTGTACCTCATCTCCAGGGGAAGAGGTAGATCAGTGTTTAAGAAGTCAGAATACTGTATATACTCAAGTATAAGCCGACCCAAGTATAAGCCGACGCCCCTAATTTTACCACAAAAACCCGGTAAAACCGGGTAAATTTTTTTTACTCGAGTATAAGCCGAGTTTGGGTTTTCAGCACATTTTTTTGTGCTGAAAAACTAGGCTTATACTCGAGTATATATGGTAACTAAATATCATGTAAATCCCAAATATACTTTTACAGCCGTTCGGAGATTGTGAATGCAAATAAGTAACACAAATGAAGTGGTTTGCATGGAGCTTCAGGACCATAAATCTTGGTCATCTTCCTCGAGCCGCTTGTCCTGATCCATTTACGTTGGGAATCCACAGAAAATAGAAGAATGTACGACGCAGTTGTGATGCTCATCTGCACGTTAGCGAGTTTTGTTGCTGAAGTCCTGGGGGTCGGATGTAACTCATGGATTGTGTGGGTGAACCTGAGGGACTGGAGACGAGGAGTCCACCTAAGCCTCCCTGACCAGATCCTCAGCTTCATGGCTCTGCTAAATGCTGTGATGCAGAATCTGTTCTGCATCGATGTCTCCTGCCTCACTATGGGGTATTATGACAGTTTTAATCCCATTCGTATAAAAATAATATGTGGATTCGTTTTCCTTGTTTCCTGTAATATTTGGTTCACCGCTTGGCTCTCCGTCTACTATTACATGAGAATTGTCAGTTTCTCTGGAGGCCTCCTCTTGGCTTTGAAGACGAGGATATCTGACCTTCTCCCGAAGCTCCTGGTGATGTCCATTGCTGTATCTTTAATTTTTGCTCTTCCATCATTCTGGAACATTTATCCAGAAATCCATCAGAAAAATTTTGGAAATGCCACCTACAATTATACAGTGGAAATTCGCTCCATTGTTATAACATCTCCATATCTGATAACATCAATCCTGGGGGGTACAATCACACTTACATTAACTCTGCTTTCTATAGGGCTGACTCTGTGCTCACTGTGCCGACACGTGAAGACGATGAGCATCGGTATCGGTAGCTCTTCTCGTCCTCAGACTCAGGCCCATATAACAGCGGTCAGGACCATGGTCCTCCTGGTGACCGTGTACTCCGTCTACAATGTGGCTTCTCTGATAGTTGTGATGAGATCGTTCAATTTTCAGGATTATGTCGTTTTGTGTTGCTGGTATGTTACACTCGTTTACCCGACATTACAAGCCCTCGTGATGATAACCGGTAACGCAAAACTGAAAAAAGCCACCAGAGGTTTATTGAGGTCTGGAGGTGCCCAGTGCTCCAAGCTTCTGGTGAGTCCATCAATAATCAATAACTTATCACATCAGTAAAGAATAAATTATAAATCACCCTTTGACGATGGACGTTCCTCTATGGTCTTCACGATCATCTTTTATGCTGTGTAATTACTGTATCATTATCTACAAAGTCTTATTGGCTGGAATTACAAAGACTAGGATAGGATCTTCTTCAGATTGGGGGACATTTACTATGCCATGTATTCTGGAGGGCAAGGCATGTAAAAAGCCAAGTTTCCGTAATGTTTTTTGGTTTTCTATGACGCATGACGCTCTTTCAGAGATTTCGGCACTACAGGGTCGGGGCATGGACACCCCGGTCCACTATACTGAACATAGTCTCCACCAGGAGACCAGAAGAGACTTCATGTGATATCTCCATCAGTTCTGACCTCATTTCATTCTGGTGGCAGAGCCCAGATTATCTCACGCATCTTGTGGACATTTACCAAGACCAAAGGTCGGACGGCCCTGATGACTTCTGCACTACGAGTTTAGGTTCTTTTCATGATAGAATTTTAATACATGAATATTAAGTCGATCCTGATCGCCCACTGACAAAAGACGAGAAGAGAACAGATGAGTGGGATTAGTTTTTTAGGTTTGGGTCCAGGATTCAGGTGCAGGAGGTGCCACCGATCAGGCAAAATGACGCCTCTAGCTCGTAGCCGCGGTGGTGAGAGGTTACATGTCTATAAGGTTTTCTTTGTCTGAAAATTCCTTTTATTAGAAAGTGGATAATATTACATGAATAAAAAAGATACTTTTGACCCAATTTTACATATTCTGAGCACTGGTCCTTTCAGAATACGGAAACATTGTTATATCAATAGTTGAACAGTTCTAGTGAGTTGGTAAAAAGTAAAAAAAAAGACAATGGAACATTGAGGGAGAAAAGGGACTAGAGGTTGAATTTTTGGATAACGTTGATCGAGGAGGAAGCACGGGTCCAGAAATGTTATATTTCAGATCTGGTGGGAGGAGTTTCCTCTACGCAGGAGGATTGGTGGAGGAGAACAGAGGGAAAACATCTTCTGACTAGACCTCCACGACCAGTAGACGTTGGCGGTCACTGAAAGATATTTTACACTTTAGCAGTGTCTCAACATTTTAACATTTACAAGGTTTTAATTTTAGGACATTTCTTTCTGTTCCTGATAAAACATTTTGGAGAAGGGCTGGAACAGGAGGGAACAGAAATGGGGAAGTTTTGTTAATTTTTTAGACACACAAAGTGGTGATAAATCCCCCCCCCCCCAATAACTTTACTTTTGGCCAAAATTGGAAACAGAGTTCAGTAGGCGGCTGCTCTTCCCATTATCTTTGTGCCCATCCAGCTCCTGCCTTTGGGTGACTGTAAGTTACACGTCTCATATATTTATTGCACATGAGATTTCAGATGTTTCCTATTAAATAACATTTATTTCAAAAGGGAAGAAATTTAAAAAAGACAAGATCTAAGACAAGTTAATATATTCGGGTCTTTTACCCCAAACTTGTAGAAACATTCATTTCCTTGTTGTGTTAATCACGAGTTTTTCTATGACCCAAAGAATTCACAGGGGGTCATTTATCATATTTATCAAATTTTCTTGCTGCAGCGAGTGGTCAGACACAGGGACAGGAGCACCCCACGCCGGTCCAGTCCCCGGGGGCCACGACCACCCCCTGGCTGGCCGCTCCCTTTCCTAATGCTGTGAAGGGGGCAGATTGGGGAAAATAATTGCAAGTGCCACAATAAGTTATAATCTAGCATTAGCGATTATTCCAGGGCTTAAGAAGTTATGGTCCATGCTAAACCAAGGCCAGACACATTTTTGGAATCGGTACAGTCAGGGTAACGCACACCTGTATCTCACGAGGTTCTCACAGTCTTGGACACAGAGATATAAATATCTCTGAATGGGAACATAGCAAGCAGATCATGTAATGAGATACAAAGAGACCAGAACCCTGACCCAATGGCTTTCCATTGGGAAGCTAGAACTCCTCCATGGTCCTGGACCTGATACCAGGTAGGAGGGTCCCGAGAGCCCTCCTATGGGTGCGCAGGGGTGTGTCTGCACCTATTATAATTAGAGCACCCCTTGTGCCCATCGTCTTTTGCCTGGGAAACGATTCACCATCTGAGTGCAGGAAGGATCATCAAGTGTGGACTATCTGCTTCCATTAGGCCCACACAAGGTAACTAACCTGCTACATGCTGATACTTGTCAAGCGACACATTTTTTTTTTTTTAAATACTGTGGTTTTTCAGAATCAGTCGGGTTTTCCAACGGCCACACACCACGATTTCCGTCGCATGCAACCTGGCGCCAATGTGACACAATCCGATCACGTGTGCCAAAAACCCGGGGCAATTCGGCGCAAACCGGTAATTTTCGGGAAACCCGACGAAAAAGAGCGATTCGGGTTTCGTAGTAAATGAGCCCCATCGGGGCAGATTTATCAACTTTGTCACAGTTTGCATTAAAAAAAAAACTTTCTTAAATGTTTTTTGCCACATTTACCAAGAGTTTAAGAAAGTTTTTAGATGCAAAAATTAGGCACTTGAGTTTTGGCGCATTTTTCTGGTGTTAACTAAGGCAACTAATATGTGCGGCATTTTAATCTGGTAGCAGTAAGTCATGTGGTTTTGGAGAACTCAGAAATCTATTAGCCGCCCTGATACAGTATGTGGCCTCCTGCCAGTCAGGGCTTCATTAGAAGCTGGAGTAAACATGTTACTCAATGCCCATGAGCAGCAATAAAGCTCCAGCTGAATAGTGTGACCAATACTATAGAAACTACTGAAGCTGTAATCTATAGACACAGGAGGAAAGTCCAGAAGTCAGAGCTGATCCTCCGTCACTATAACAAACCTTTCTCCATGTGTGAGACTTATAGACGTCCCATTACCGAGGCGACCAACGCCCTCAATTATTGCTAAACAAAGGATCAACCATGGTAAGACCAGAATGTAACGTCAGATCTTTCTAGTAAAAAAAAAAAATTCTATAAAAGATAACAATAGTAACACTGATAAAAATAACCGAAATAATATAATCCCAGTTATTTCCATTCCCCCCCCCCATATTATATACAAAATGTACAAAAGTCAAACAATTGACTCATCTGCTGGTGCAGCCTCATTCACCCCCATTAGCGCCCTCCTCCCGATATAGAGAGGAACAAATAATAATATCAGAAATCACACCGGCAAATCACCCCCAAAAATACTTCCACAATAATATAAGGAAATAACAATAATGATAAAGATATAACTACATTGAATTACGAGTATTGGGAAATCTCTACTTGGTAGGTTATTTTTCAAACTTTACAAGATGGGGCTAACGTGCCCCAAGGCAGTGGTGGCAAACCTATGGCACTGGTGCCAGAGGTGGCACTCGGAGCCATTTCCGTGGGCACTCAGACCATCACCTCAGGACAGAGTTCACCAAATCCACCATGTCCCAGGCAACTTAGGAGATGCTGCTCTCAGCGCTATATTTAAAGCGACACTTCATTGGCTGTTAGGAACTGCGGGAAAAGTGAGAAGGTGATGACAGAACTGCAATACCTTTGGAGGTCCTCCTGCTGGACCCACCATTCTTCCTTTACAGAGACCCTGCAGAGAAGCTACAATGAGAGTCTGAATTTGCCCACCTTCTTTCAACTGTATTAGTGGCCTCAGGGGCCGATACGATTGAAAGATGTGGAAGAAAAGGTAGCAATAAGTTACTGCCTTAAATTCCATGTTGGCACTTCACGGTAATTAAGTGGATTTTGGTTGTAGTTTGGGCACTCTGGGGCAGATTTACTTACCCAGCCCATTCGCGATCCAGCGGCGCGCTCTCTGCGGTGGATTCGGGTCCGGACGGAATTTATTAAGGTAGTTCCTGCGCTGTCCACCAGGTGCCGCTGATGCGCTGAAGTTCCCTGGAACGCACTGGAATACACCGATCCGGGCTTAGTGAAGGTAAGTGCAATTTTCGCGACACATTTTTTTGAAAAAATGCGGCGTTTTTTAAAAATCCGTCGGGTTTTCGTTTGGCCACGCCCCCCCCCCCAGATTTCCGTTGTGTGCATGCCAGCGCCGATGCGCCACAATCCGATCGTGTGCTCCAAAATCCCGGGGCACTACAGGGAAAATCGGCGCAAATTGGAAATATTCGGGTAACACGTCGGGAAAATGCGAATCAGGCCCTTAGTAAATGACCCCCAACGTCTCCAAAAGGTTCCCATCACTCCTAAGGCACCATAACCAAGAAGTAAAACTTAACCTTTATTAGTATTAAATTAATAGGCGATGAACAAAATTTGTGATTTACACAGGGTTGCATCAATGCCACGTGTAAGCGTATCCCAGTACTGCTTACCGGATTCGCCAGACTGGGTGTCATATGTATCACACATGTGTTATTGGGGCAGACTGTAGTTGTGGATGATAGATTTCGAGTGTCAGGTGAGGCTCCTATATGGGTTAGATATATCTTTGCTATGCAGGTAAATGTGCAGTTCGCACCTCCTGCTCAGATCAACAGGGTTTTTCCACCATATTGCCCACGTGGGTTCCTGGGGAGATCTTTTATTTACACTGTAACTCTGCGTGGGACCTTATGGTATGACCCAATATTTGAGATTTCAACTGTGGAACTTAAAGAATGGTGGGTAGATGATCCCCAATCGCCCTATCAACAAAATGGACTGCTTTGTCAGCGCCTAAGGCTGGTGCCACACGTATCGCTTTGTCAGCGCCTAAGAGGTGGTACCGCCTTGTCTTACATCACCCTGCATGTACTGATTATCCATAGTCCCAGTCGTCTCATACACCTGAAGGATGCATTCACACCACACCCTGCTAATTAAATCTTGCTACCAAAGCCCCCCAACATGTTTCGCCGAGTACACGGCTTCATCAGGGGTAACGGGCTTAGCTAATTAATCCATGCATCGACGCACGCGCAAGCAGGGAGAGGACGAGATACACCGGAATCTACGCGCGGTGAACTCCGTGCATGCGCACCAGGGGTGGACGCAGGCGCAGCAGACATAGATACAGGACGCACGGGAACCAATCACAACTAGGGGGAAGTACCCAAACGGAAATGATGATTGGAGGAGCTACACAGACACGCCCACAGAGTGACGTCACGATTAAGCCTTTAAAAGGCTCATAGACGCCATCCGGAGCTGCATTTGCCCCGAAACCCTGAGGACGCCACGCTAGGTGGTGAAACATGAGGGGGGGAAGGGGGGGCGACGTTAGGTTTTAGCACAGAGACAGAGGGGAGCCGAACAAAGTCAGCTCAGGATCTTATACGGAGAACCAATACACAAAACAGGTTGTATAGGGAGACGAGGGGAAACCAGCAGGTAAAAGATACCGCACATGAATCTGCCCTACCCCAATCCGAAATCTTCCCCCAACCTACTAATATCCTCCAGTTTGAATGCTGACCAGAATGATAGATTGCAATACTAACCAAGACATCTTGAAAGGAATGCGATAGATCAAGAGACCAAAATCAAAACAGGCTAACCTCCGCTCTCTGATAATTGGCTAACCTCCACTCTCTGATAATTGGCTAACCTTCGCTCTCTGATAATTGGCTAACCTCCACTCTCTGATAATTGGCTAACCTCCGCTCTCTGATAATTGGCTAACCTCCGCTCTCTGATAATTGGCTATCCTCCGCTCTCTGATAATTGGCTATCCTCCGCTCTCTGATAATTGGCTATCCTCCGCTCTCTGATCATTGGGTAACCTCCGCTCTCTGATCATTGGCTAACCTCCGCTCTCTGATAATTGGCTATCCTCCGCTCTCTGATAATTGGCTATCCTCCGCTCTCTGATAATTGGCTATCCTCCGCTCTCTGATCATTGGGTAACCTCCGCTCTCTGATCATTGGCTAACCTCCGCTCTCTGATAATTGGCTAACCTCCGCTCTCTGATAATTGGCTAACCTCCGCTCTCTGATAATTGGCTAACCTCCGCTCTCTGATAATTGGCTAACCTCCGCTCTCTGATAATTGGCTAACCTCCGCTCTCTGATAATTGGCTAACCTCCGCTCTCTGATAATTGGCTAACCTCCGCTCTCTGATAATTGGCTAACCTCCGCTCTCTGATAATTGGCTAACCTCCGCTCTCTGATAATTGGCTAACCTCCGCTCTCTGATAATTGGCTAACCTCCGCTCTCTGATAATTGGCTAACCTCCGCTCTCTGATAATTGGCTAACCTCCGCTCTCTGATAATTGGCTAACCTCCGCTCTCTGATAATTGGCTAACCTCCGCTCTCTGATAATTGGCTAACCTCCGCTCTCTGATAATTGGCTAACCTCCGCTCTCTGATAATTGGGTAACCTCCGCTCTCTGATAATTGGGTAACCTCCGCTCTCTGAAATTGGCTAACCTCCGCTCTCTGATAATTGGCTAACCTCCGCTCTCGGATAATTGGCTAACCTCCGCTCTCTGATAATTGGCTAACCTCCGCTCTCGGATAATTGGCTAACCTCCGCTCTCGGATAATTGGCTAACCTCCGCTCTCTGATAATTGGCTAACCTCCACTCTCTGATAATTGGCTAACCTCCGCTCTCTGATAATTGGCTAACCTCCGCTCTCTGATAATTGGCTAACCTCCGCTCTCTGATAATTGGCTAACCTCCGCTCTCTGATAATTGGCTAACCTCCGCTCTCTGATAATTGGCTAACCTCCGCTCTCTGATAATTGGCTAACCTCCGCTCTCTGATAATTGGCTAACCTCCGCTCTCTGATAATTGGCTAACCTCCGCTCTCTGATAATTGGCTAACCTCCGCTCTCTGATAATTGGGTAACCTCCGCTCTCTGATAATTGGGTAACCTCCGCTCTCTGATAATTGGGTAACCTCCGCTCTCTGAAATTGGCTAACCTCCGCTCTCTGATAATTGGGTAACCTCCGCTCTCTGATAATTGGCTAACCTCCGCTCTCTGATAATTGGCTAACCTCCGCTCTCTGATAATTGGCTAACCTCCGCTCTCTGATAATTGGCTAACCTCCGCTCTCTGATAATTGGGTAACCTCCGCTCTCTGATAATTGGGTAACCTCCGCTCACTGAAATTGGCTAACCTCCGCTCTCTGATAATTGGCTAACCTCCGCTCTCGGATAATTGGCTAACCTCCGCTCTCGGATAATTGGCTAACCTCCACTCTCTGATAATTGGCTAACCTCCGCTCTCTGATAATTGGCTAACCTCCGCTCTCTGATAATTGGCTAACCTCCGCTCTCTGATAATTGGCTAACCTCCGCTCTCTGATAACCGAAATTCCAGCACAGTGAGGAGCTGTACCCTATATACAGCACAGTGAGGAGCTGTACCCTATATACAGCACAGGGAGGAGCTGTACCCTACATACAGCCCAGGGAGGAGCTTTACCCTATAAACAGCACAGTGAGGAGCTGTACCCCTATATACAGCACAGTGAGGAGCTGTACCCTATATACAGCACAGTGAGGAGCTGTACCCTATATACAGCACAGTGAGGAGCTGTACCCTATAAACAGCACAGGGAGGAGCCGCACCCTATATACAGCACAGGGAGGAGCTGTACCCTTTATACAGCACCAGGAGGAGCTGTACCCTATATAAAGCACAGTGAGGAGCTGTACCCTATATACAGCACAGTGAGGAGCTGTACCCTATATAGAACACAGTGAGGAGCTGTACCCTATATACAGCACAGTGAAGAGCTGTATCCTATATACAGCACAGTGAGGAGCTGTACACTATATACAGCACAGGGAGGAGCTGTACCCCTATATACAGCACAGTGAGGAGCTGTAACCCTATATACAGCACAGTGAGGAGCTGTACCCTATATACAGCACAGGGAGGAGCTGTACCCTATATACAGCGCAGTGAGGAGCTGTACCCCTATATACAGTGCAGGGATGATCTGTACACTATATACAGCACAGGGAGGAGCTGTACCCTATATACAGCACGGTGAGGAGATGTACCCTATATACAGCACAGTGAGTAGATGTACCCTATATATAGCACCGGGAGGAGCTGTACCCTATATACAGCACAGTGAGGAGATGTACCCTATATACAGCACAGGGAGGAGCTGTACACTATACACAGCACAGTGAGGAGCTGTACCCTATATACAGCACAGTGACAAGCTGTACCCTATATACAGCACAGGGAGGAGCTGTACCCTATATACAGCACAGTGACAAGCTGTACCCTATATACAGCACAGGGAGGAGCTGTACCCTATATACAGCACAGTGACAAGCTGTACCCTATATACAGCACAGTGAGGAGCTGTACCCTATATACAGCCCAGTGAGGAGCTGTACCCTATATACAGCACAGAGAGGAGCTGTACCCTATATACAGCACAGTGAGAAGCTGTACCCTATATACAGCACAGTGAGGAGCTGCACCCTATATACAGCACAGGGAGGAGCTGTACCCTATATACAGCACAGGGAGGAGCTGCACCCTATATACAGCACAGGGAGGAGCTGTACCCTATATACAGCACAGGGAGGAGCTGTACCCTATATACAGCACAGTGAGTAGCTGTACCCTATATACAGCACAGGGAGGAGCTGTACCCTATATACAGCACAGTGAGGAGCTGTACCCTTTATACAGCACAGAGAGGAGCTGTACCCTATATACAGCACAGGGAGGAGCTGTACCCTATATACAGCACAGTGACAAGCTGTACCCTATATACAGCACAGTGAGGAGCTGTACCCTATATACAGCACAGTGAGGAGCTGTACCCTATATACAGCACAGGGAGGAGCTGTACCCTATATACAGCACAGTGAGAAGCTGTACCCTATATACAGCACAGTGAGGAGCTGCACCCTATATACAGCACAGGGAGGAGCTGTACCCTTTATACAGCAGCGGGAGGAGCTGTACCCTATATACAGCACAGGGAGGAGCTGTACCCTTTATACAGCAGCGGGAGGAGCTGTACCCTATATAGAGCACAGGGAGTAGCTGTACCCTATATACAGCACAGTGAGGAGCTGTACCCTATATACAGCACAGGGAGGAGCTGCACCCTATATACAGCAGCGGGAGGAGCTTAACCCTATATACAGCACAGGGAGGAGCTGTACCCTTTATACAGCAGCGGGAGGAGCTGTACCCTATATAGAGCACAGGGAGTAGCTGTACCCTATATACAGCACAGTGAGGAGCTGTACCCTATATACAGCACAGGGAGGAGCTGCACCTTATATACAGCACAGGGAGGAGCTACACCCTATATACAGCACAGGGAGGAGCTACACCCTATATACAGCACAGGGAGGAGCTACACCCTATATACAGCACAGGGAGGAGCTTCACCCTATATACAGCACAGTGACAAGCTGTACCCTATATACAGCACAGTGAGGAGCTGTACCCTATATACAGCACAGTGAGGAGCTGTACCCTATATACAGCACAGGGAGGAGCTGTACCCTATATACAGCACAGTGAGGAGCTGCACCCTATATACAGCACAGGGAGGAGCTGTACCCTTTATACAGCAGCGGGAGGAGCTGTACCCTATATAGAGCACAGGGAGTAGCTGTACCCTATATACAGCACAGTGAGGAGCTGTACCCTATATACAGCACAGGGAGGAGCTGCACCCTATATACAGCAGCGGGAGGAGCTGTACCCTATATACAGCACAGGGAGGAGCTGTACCCTTTATACAGCAGCGGGAGGAGCTGTACCCTATATAGAGCACAGGGAGTAGCTGTACCCTATATACAGCACAGTGAGGAGCTGTACCCTATATACAGCACAGGGAAAAGCTGCACCCTATATACAGCACAGGGAGTAGCTGTACCCTATATACAGCACAGTGAGGAGCTGTACCCTATATACAGCACAGGGAGGAGCTGCACCCTATATACAGCACAGGGAGGAGCTGTGCCCTATATACAGCACAGAGAGGAGCTATACCCTATATACAGCACAGGGAGGAGCTGTACCCTATAAACAGCACAGGGAGGTTCTGCACCCTATATACAGCACAGGGAGGAGCTGTACCCTATATACAGCACAGTGAGGAGCTGTACCCTTTATACAGCACAGAGAGGAGCTGTACCCTATATACAGCACAGGGAGGAGCTGTACCCTATATACAGCACAGTGACAAGCTGTACCCTATATACAGCACAGTGAGGAGCTGTACCCTATATACAGCACAGTGAGGAGCTGTACCCTATATACAGCACAGGGAGGAGCTGTACCCTATATACAGCACAGTGAGAAGCTGTACCCTATATACAGCACAGTGAGGAGCTGCACCCTATATACAGCACAGGGAGGAGCTGTACCCTTTATACAGCAGCGGGAGGAGCTGCACCCTATATACAGCAGCGGGAGGAGCTGTACCCTATATACAGCACAGGGAGGAGCTGTACCCTTTATACAGCAGCGGGAGGAGCTGTACCCTATATAGAGCACAGGGAGTAGCTGTACCCTATATACAGCACAGTGAGGAGCTGTACCCTATATACAGCACAGGGAGGAGCTACACCCTATATACAGCACAGGGAGGAGCTACACCCTATATACAGCACAGGGAGGAGCTACACCCTATATACAGCACAGTGACAAGCTGTACCCTATATACAGCACAGTGAGGAGCTGTACCCTATATACAGCACAGTGAGGAGCTGTACCCTATATACAGCACAGGGAGGAGCTGTACCCTATATACAGCACAGTGAGAAGCTGTACCCTATATACAGCACAGTGAGGAGCTGCACCCTATATACAGCACAGGGAGGAGCTGCACCCTATATACAGCAGCGGGAGGAGCTGTACCCTATATACAGCACAGGGAGGAGCTGTACCCTTTATACAGCAGCGGGAGGAGCTGTACCCTATATAGAGCACAGGGAGTAGCTGTACCCTATATACAGCACAGTGAGGAGCTGTACCCTATATACAGCACAGGGAGGAGCTGCACCTTATATACAGCACAGGGAGGAGCTACACCCTATATACAGCACAGGGAGGAGCTGCACCCTGTATACAGCACAGGGAGGAGCTATACCCTATATAGAGCACAGGGAGTAGCTGTACCCTATATACAGCACAGGGAAAAGCTGCACCCTATATACAGCACAGGGAGTAGCTGTACCCTATATACAGCACAGTGAGGAGCTGTACCCTATATACAGCACAGGGAGGAGCTGCACCCTATATACAGCACAGGGAGGAGCTGTGCCCTATATACAGCACAGGGAGGAGCTGCACCCTATATACAGCACAGTGAGGAGCTGTACCCCTATATACAGCACAGAGAGGAGCTGTACCCTATATACAGCACAGTGAGGAGCTGTAGCCCTATATACAGCACAGTGAGGAGCTGTACCCTATATGCAGCACAGGGATGAGCTGTACCCTATATACAGCACAGGGAGGAGCTGTACCCTATATACAGCACAGTGAGGAGCTGTACCATATATACAGCACAGGGAGGAGCTGTACCCTATATACAGCACAGGGAGGAGCTGCACCCTATATACAGCACAGGGAGGAGCTACACTCTATATACAGCACAGGGAGGAGCTGTACCCTATAAACAGCACAGGGAGCAGCTGTACCCTATATACAGCACAGGGAGGAGCTGCACCTTATATACAGCACAGGGAGGAGCTGTAGCCCTATATACAGCACAGTGAGGAGCTGTACCCTATATACAGCACAGTGAGGAGCTGTACCCTATATACAGCACAGGGAGGAGCTGTACCCTATATACAGCACAGGGAGGAGCTGCACCCTATATACAGCACAGGGAGGAGCTGCACCCTATATACAGCACAGGGAGGAGCTGCACCTTATATACAGCACAGAGAGGAGCTGCACCATGTATACAGCACAGGGAGGAGCTGTACCCTATAAACAGCACAGGGAGGGACTGTACCCTATATACAGCACAGGGAGGAGCTGTACCCTATATACAGCACAGGGAGGTTCTGCACCCTATATACAGCACAGTGAGGAGCTGTACCCCTATATACAGCACAGAGAGGAGCTGTACCCTATATACAGCACAGTGAGGAGCTGTAGCCCTATATACAGTACAGTGAGGAGCTGTACCCTATATACAGCACCGGGAGGAGCTGTACCCTATATACAGCACAGTGAGGAGCTGTTCCCTATATAGAGTACAGTGAGGAGCTGTACCCTATATACAGCACAGTGAGGAGCTGCACCCTATATACAGCACAGTGAGGAGCTGTACCCTATATACAGCACAGGGAGGAGCTGTACCCTATATACAGCACAGTGAGGAGCTGTACCCTATATACAGCACAGTGAGGAGATGTACCCTATATACAGCACAGGGAGGAGCTGTACCCTATATACAGTACAGTGAGGAGCTGTACCCTATATACAGCACAGTGAGGAGCTGTACCCCTATATACAGCACAGGGAGGAGCTGCACCATATATACAGCACAGGGAGTAGCTGTACCCTATATACAGCACAGTGAGGAGCTGTACCCTATATACAGCACAGAGAGGTTCTGCACCCTATATACAGCACAGTGAGGAGCTTTACCCTATATACAGCACAGAGAGGTTCTGCACCCTATATACAGCACAGGGAGGAGCTGTACCCTATATACAGCACAGTGAGTAGCTGTACCCTATATACAGCACAGTGAGTAGCTGTACCCTATATACAGCACAGGGAGGAGCTGTACCCTATATACAGCACAGTGAGGAGCTGTACCCTATATACAGCACAGTGAGGAGCTGTACCCTATATACAGCACAGTGAGTAGCTGTACCCTATATACAGCACAGTGAGTAGCTGTACCCTATATACAGCACAGTGAGTAGCTGCGCCCTATATACAGCACAGGGAGGAGCTGCACCCTATATACAGCACAGGGATGATCTGTACACTATATACAGCAAAGTGAGTAGCCACACCCTATATACAGCACAGGGAGGAGCTGCACCCTATATACAGCACAGGGAGGAGCTGTACCCTATATACAGCAAAGTGAGTAGCCACACCCTATATACAGCACAGGGAGGAGCTGCGCCCTATATACAGCACAGGGAGGAGCTGCACCCTATATACAGCACAGGGATGATCTGTACACTATATACAGCAAAGTGAGTAGCCACACCCTATATACAGCACAGGGAGGAGCTGCACCCTATATACAGCACAGGGAGGAGCTGTACCCTATATAAAGCACAGGGAGGAGCTGTACCCTATATACAGCACAGGGAGGAGCTGTACCCTATATACAGCACAGTGAGGAGCTGTACCCTATATACAGCACAGTGAGTAGCTGTACCCTATATACAGCACAGTGAGTAGCTGTACCCTATATACAGCACAGGGAGGAGCTGTACCCTATATACAGCACAGGGAGGAGCTGTACCCTATATACAGCACAGGGATGATCTGTACACTATATACAGCAAAGTGAGTAGCCGCACCCTATATACAGCACAGGGAGGAGCTGTACCCTATATACAGCACAGTGAGTAGCTGTACCCTATATACAGCACAGTGAGTAGCTGTACCCTATATATAGCACAGGGAGTAGCTGTACCCTATATACAGCACAGTGAGGAGCTGTACCCTATATACAGCACAGTGAGGAGCTGTACCCTATATACAGCACAGTGAGGAGCTGTACCCTATATACAGCACAGTGAGGAGCTGTACCCTATATACAGCACAGTGAGGAGCTGTACCCTATATACAGCACAGGGAGGAGCTGTACCCTATATACAGCACAGTGAGGAGCTGTACCCTATATACAGCACAGGGAGGAGCTACACCCTATATACAGCACAGGGAGGAGCTACACCCTATATACAGCACAGGGAGGAGCTACACCCTATATACAGCACAGGGAGGTGATGCCCCTGTTTGTCTTTCACTTATTCATTTACAGAGGAAATTGTGATTTTGTCTTTCATTAAATGAGAAGGGAAAACAATTTTTCCCACGTGTCTATAAGATGATCTGTGTTTTTTCTTTTGTTTTTTATTCTCTTTTCTTCTCCTCTATTTATCCTGATCACCGAGTTACAGGAAAGGAACCGCACCCGAATGTCGTCATAAACCTGAAAGTGAAAGGACAGAAAGAAGACAAAGCTCAGCCTTATATACAGACACCTAGAGAGGAAAGAGGTAGGTACTTCCACTGCACAGTACTACTTCTCCTGTATATATATACAGTGCACAGTACTACTTCTCCTGTATATATATACAGTGCACAGTACTACTTCTCCTGTATATATATACAGTGCACAGTACTACTTCTCCTGTATATATACACTGCACAGTACTACTTCTCCTGTATATATACAGTGCACAGTACTACTTCTCCTGTATATATACAGTGCACAGTACTACTTCTCCTGTATATATATACAGTGCACAGTACTACTTCTCCTGTATATATACAGTGCACAGTACTACTTCTCCTGTATATATATACAGTGCACAGTACTACTTCTCCTGTATATATACACAGTGCACAGTACTACTTCTCCTGTATATATATGGACAGTGCACAGTACTACCTCTCCTGTATATATACAGTGCACAGTACTACTTCTCCTGTATATATACAGTGCACAGTACTACTTCTCCTGTATATATACAGTGCACAGTACTACTTCTCCTGTATATATACAGTGCACAGTACTACTTCTCCTGTATATATACAGTGCACAGTACTACTTCTCCTGTATATATACAGTGCACAGTACTACTTCTCCTGTATATATAGTGCACAGTACTACTTCTCCTGTATATATACAGTGCACAGTACTACTTCTCCTGTATATATATGGACAGTGCACAGTACTACTTCTCCTGTATATATACAGTGCACAGTACTACTTCTCCTGTATATATAGTGCACAGTACTACTTCTCCTGTATATATACAGTGCACAGTACTACTTCTCCTGTATATATACAGTGTACAGTACTACTTCTCCTGTATATATACAGTGCACAGTACTACTTCTCCTGTATATATATACAGTGCACAGTACTACTTCTCCTGTATATATACACTGCACAGTACTACTTCTCCTGTATATATATACAGTGCACAGTACTACTTCTCCTGTATATATACAGTGCACAGTACTACTTCTCCTGTATATATATATATATATATATATATATATATATATATATATATATATACAGTGCACAGTACTACTTCTCCTGTATATATATACAGTGCACAGAACTACTTCTCCTGTATATATATATATATATATATACAGTGCACAGTACTACTTCTCCTGTATATATATATACAGTGCACAGTACTACTTCTCCTGTATATATATATACAATGCACAGTACTACTTCTCCTGTATATATACAGTGCACAGTACTACTTCTCCTGTATATATACAGTGCACAGTACTACTTCTCCTGTATATATACAGTGCACAGTACTACTTCTCCTGTATATATATACAGTGCACAGTACTACTTCTCCTGTATATATACAGTGCACAGTACTACTTCTCCTGTATATATACAGTGCACAGTACTACTTCTCCTGTATATATATACAGTGCACAGTACTACTTCTCCTGTATATATATATACAGTGCACAGTACTACTTCTCCTGTATATATATATACAGTGCACAGTACTACTTTTCCTGTATATATATATATATATATATATATATATATATATATATACAGTGCACAGTACTACTTCTCCTGTATATATACAGTGCACAGTACTACGTCTCCTGTATATATATATACAGTGCACAGTACTACTTCTCCTGTATATATACAGTGCACAGTACTACTTCTCCTGTATATATATACAGTGCACAGTACTACTTCTCCTGTATATATATATACAGTGCACAGTACTACTTCTCCTGTATATATATATACAGTGCACAGTACTACTTTTCCTGTATATATATATATATATATATATATATATATATATATATATATATACAGTGCACAGTACTACTTCTCCTGTATATATACAGTGCACAGTACTACGTCTCCTGTATATATATATACAGTGCACAGTACTACTTCTCCTGTATATATACAGTGCACAGTACTACTTCTCCTGTATATATACAGTGCACAGTACTACTTCCCCTGTATATATATACAGTGCACAGTACTACTTCTCCTGTATATATACAGTGCACAGTACTACTTCTCCTGTATATATACAGTGCACAGTACTACTTCTCCTGTATATATACAGTGCACAGTACTACTTCTCCTGTGTATATATATACAGTGCACAGTACTACTTCTCCTGTATATATACAGTGCACAGTACTACTTCTCCTGTATATATATATACAGTGCACAGTACTACTTCTCCTGTATATATACAGTGCACAGTACTACTTCTCCTGTATATATACAGTGCACAGTAATACTTCTCCTGTATATATGCAGTGCACAGTACTACTTCTCCTGTGTATATATACAGTGCACAGTACTACTTCTCCTGTATATATATACAGTGCACAGTACTACTTCTCCTGTATATATACAGTGCACAGTACTTCTTCTCCTGTATATATATATACAGTGCACAGTACTACTTCTCCTGTATATATACAGTGCACAGTACCACTTCTCCTGTATATATACAGTGCACAGTACTACTTCTCCTGTATATATAAAATGCACAGTACTACTTCTCCTGTGTATATACAGTGCACAGTGCTACTTCTCCTGTATATATATACAGTGCACAGTACTACTTCTCCTGTATATATACAGTGCACAGTACTACTTCTCCTGTATATATATGGACAGTGCACAGTACCACTTCTCCTGTATATATACAGTGCACAGTACTACTTCTCCTGTATATATATACAGTGCACAGTACTACTTCTCCTGTATATATACAGTGCACAGTACTACTTCTCCTGTATATATACAGTGCACAGTACTACTTCTCCTGTATATATATACAGTGCACAGTACTACTTCTCCTGTATATATATACAGTGCACAGTACTACTTCTCCTGTATATATATATATATATACAGTGCACAGTACTACTTCTCCTGTATATATACAGTGCACAGTACTACTTCTCCTGTATATATAAACACTGCACAGTACTACTTCTCCTGTATATATACAGTGCACAGTACTACTTCTCCTGTATATATATACAGTGCACAGTACTACTTCTCCTGTATATATACACAGTGCACAGTACTACTTCTCCTGTATATATATATACAGTGCACAGTACTACTTCTCCTGTATATATACAGTGCACAGTACTACTTCTCCTGTATATATACAGGGCACAGTACTACTTCTCCTGTATATATATACAGTGCACAGTACTACTTCTCCTGTATATATATACAGTGCACAGTACTACTTCTCCTGTATATATACAGTGCACAGTACTACTTCTCCTGTATATATACAGTGCACAGTACTACTTCTCCTGTATATATACAGTGCACAGTACTACTTCTCCTGTATATATATATACAGTGCACAGTACTACTTCTCCTGTATATATGGGCAGTGCACAGTACTACTTCTCCTGTATATATACAGTGCACAGTACTACTTCTCCTGTATATATATACAGTGCACAGTACTACTTCTCCTGTATATATATATACAGTGCACAGTACTACTTCTCCTGTATATATACAGTGCACAGTACTACTTCTCCTGTATATATATACAGTGCACAGTACTACTTCTCCTGTATATATACAGTGCACAGTACTACTTCTCCTGTATATATATACAGTGCACAGTACTACTTCTCCTGTATATATACAGTGCACAGTACTACTTCTCCTGTATATATATATACAGTGCACAGTACTACTTCTCCTGTATATATACAGTGCACAGTACTACTTCTCCTGTATATATACAGTGCACAGTACTACTTCTCCTGTATATATACAGTGCACAGTACTACTTCTCCTGTATATATACAGTGCACAGTACTACTTCTCCTGTATATATACAGTGCACAGTACTACTTCTCCTGTATATATATACAGTGCACAGTACTACTTCTCCTGTATATATACAGTGCACAGTACTACTTCTCCTGTATATATACAGTGCACAGTACTACTTCTCCTGTATATATACAGTGCACAGTACTACTTCTCCTGTATATATACAGTGCACAGTACTACTTCTCCTGTATATATACAGTGCACAGTACTACTTCTCCTGTATATATACAGTGCACAGTACTACTTCTCCTGTATATATATATGGACAGTGCACAGTACTACTTCTCCTGTAAATATATACAGTGCACAGTACTACTTCTCCTGTATATATACAGTGCACAGTACTACTTCTCCTGTATATATGGACAGTGCACAGTACAACTTCTCCTGTATATATATACAGTGCACATTACTACTTCTCCTGTATATATACAGTGCACAGTACTACTTCTCCTGTATATATGGACAGTGCACAGTACAACTTCTCCTGTATATATATACAGTGCACAGTACTACTTCTCCTGTATATATACAGTGCACAGTACTACTTCTCCTGTATATATACAGTGCACAGTACTACTTCTCCTGTATATATACAGTGCACAGTACTACTTCTCCTGTATATATAGAGTGCACAGTACTACTTCTCCTGTATATATACAGTGCACAGTACTACTTCTCCTGTATATATACAGTGCACAGTACTACTTCTCCTGTATATATATACAGTGCACAGTACTACTTCTCCTGTATATATATACAGTGCACAGTACTACTTCTCCTGTGTATATATATATATATGGGCAGTGCACAGTACTACTTCTCCTGTATATATATACAGTGCACAGTACTACTTCTCCTGTATATATATACAGTGCACAGTACTACTTCTCCTGTATATATACAGTGCACAGTACTACTTCTCCTGTATATATACAGTGCACAGTACTACTTCTCCTGTATATATACAGTGCACAGTACTACTTCTCCTGTATATATATACAGTGCACAGTACTACTTCTCCTGTATATATACAGTGCACAGTACTACTTCTCCTGTATATATACAGTGCACAGTACTACTTCTCCTGTATATATGGGCAGTGCACAGTACTACTTCTCCTGTATATATATACAGTGCACAGTACTACTTCTCCTGTATATATACAGTGCACAGTACTACTTCTCCTGTGTATATGGGCAGTGCACAGTACTACTTCTCCTGTATATATATACAGTGCACAGTACTACTTCTCCTGTATATATACAGTGCACAGTACTACTTCTCCTGTATATATATGGACAGTGCACAGTACAACTTCTCCTGTATATATATACAGTGCACAGTACTACTTCTCCTGTATATATATATACAGTGCACAGTACTACTTCTCCTGTATATATACAGTGCACAGTACTTCTTCTCCTGTATATATATATACAGTGCACAGTACTACTTCTCCTGTATATATACAGTGCACAGTACCACTTCTCCTGTATATATACAGTGCACAGTACTACTTCTCCTGTATATATAAAATGCACAGTACTACTTCTCCTGTGTATATACAGTGCACAGTACTACTTCTCCTGTATATATACAGTGCACAGTACTACTTCTCCTGTAACTCTTTTATTTTATATGAAAGTATAAAACATAACATAAATCATCAAAGTCAACAGAAACAATCGCTGGTCCAGCCGACACCTCGCACCTCGCACCTCACGCCTCACACTGACACAATACACATAATAATAACAGAAAACATCCCTCACCGGGATCATAACAGAAACTAAAAACTGACCCTGCCGGTCCACTGCCAGGAAAATGCAACACAAATAAACCAGTAATAAGCAATATAATATATACAATAAGCATAACGAAAATCAACAATGACGACAACATAATTTTTTTTTTTTTTTTTCATTTTGCTAATTTTTTTTTAAATTTTTTTTTTAAATTTTTTTCCCCCTCCTCCTCCCCATTAGCACCCCCCCCTCCACACCCCAAGTCCCAGTGTCCATTGTCCATAGTCCATAGGGTCCGACATACTCACCCCCCCCACCCCACCTAACACCCCCCTACTATCACATAACTATCACAAAAAATATATGTTAATTAATGATAATATAAAACACAACAATTCAAAAACTACACAAATTATCATTATTATTCCCACAAAGCCCAAGTTCGGCGCCTGCAAGCCCCACATCTACCGGATCCTCAAAACAAAACAAAAATCTGCAGTGTCAGCATCAGCCCAACACCAGGAGCGGAGACGACAGACTAAGGGACACTAAAGGAGAACCCCCTCCAAAAGAGAGAGGCCCTCCCCGTGCCCAGCCTCTCATACTCCAGAGAGCGCACCTTCACCAGGTCACCCAGAATGTTCCTAACCACCTCATCCACCGGGAGGGTTTTATTCTGAGCTGATACTAAGCACCGTGCGTTCCACGTGTGGTACCTGACCACTAGGCTAGCTAGAAATAAAGTGCATCGGTCCCGGCCACCCAGGCCTCTGAATGCTCCATAGGCCCACTCCGCATAGGAGAGACCGGCCAACCCGGGCCAATGGATGGAAGCACCCACCCGGTTGTACACCTCTCTGTTAAAAGGACAATGAAGCAGGAAGTGGTCCATGCTCTCCAGCAGACCACCGCACTCCTCCTGGGGACAACCCCTTTCCTCAGAGCTCCTGTTCTTCAAATTGTCCCTCACACACAGCTTTCCATGGAAGCAGCGCCAAGCCAAGTCCCAAAACTTCAAGGGGATCCTGATGGAATTCAAAAGTCTCAAACCCACCCCCAGATCCCGACTTGGGCAATCCCTGAGGGCCAGGGGCTTCTGGAAACGGGCAAACAGAACCCTCTTGTCAAGGAGTTTCCTCGACATGGTCCTGATCTCCCACATTCCCAGACCCCACCGGCGAATCACCTTCAGAACCGGGGTAGCGTAAGCCGGAAGATGCCCATGCGGTGCGTGAAGATCCTTCACTCGCCCTCCTGTCTCCCATTCCTGGAAGAAAGGCCTAAACCATCCCCTACAGGAATATACCCACGGAAGAAGTCCTCTCTTTCCAGGGGTTTGCTACATTGATCTTAAGAAAGGTATTCACTAGGAACACCACAGGGTTGACCATACACAACCCTCCTTGTCTCCTCGTGCGGTAAGTAACCTCCCTCCTGACTAGGTTCAGCCTATTCCCCCATAACAGCTGGAAGAACAGACTGTAGACCCGAGCCCCCTGGCCGAATTCGATGCCGAGAACTTTGGCAGAGTCCTGGGGCCCTGGAAAAGTGTCCGAGAGATCAAAGCCTGGATCCCCCTCTCCCAGCCAGAGACTCTCACACTTATCCCGGTTGATCTTGGACCCAGAAGCCTCCGAGTAGCGGTCAACCTCCGACATCACCCATTGCGCCTCCCCTCTCGAGGACACAAAAACAGTGACATCATCGGCATACGCTACCACCCTTAGAGTGGCTTCCGGTGCCGCCTGGTCCATCCCGACTCCCACCAACGGCCCACGATCAACCCTCCTAAGGAATGGGTCAATCGCGAACACGTATAGAAGTGGGCTCAGAGGACAACCCTGGCGAACACCAGACCCGACCTCAAAAGAGCGGCCAATCCAACCGTTCACAAGCGGGAAACTCTCTGCCCCTGCGTACAAAACCTTTAGCCAATTGACAAACTCCCCCGGCAGGCCATACCTCAGAAGGACAGACCAGAGGTACTCGTGGTTAACCCGATCAAACGCTTTTGCCTGGTCCAAGGAAAGCAAGTACCCCTTCCAGTTACCAGCCCTGCCCTGCTCCACTGCCTCCCGAACACAGAGCACAGCACTAAATGTACTGCGGCCTGGAACAGAGCAGTGCTGGGTCCCCGAAAGGAGCCGCGGTGCAAACTGCACCAGCCGATTAAACAGTACCTTTGCCAAAACCTTTCTGTCCGTATTGAGAAGTGCTATGGGACGCCAGTTCTCAATACGAGATCGGTCCTTACTAGAGATGAGCGAACATGCTCGTCTGAGCTTGATGCTCGTTCGAGCATTAGCGTACTCGAAACTGCTCGTTGCTCGGACGAATACTTCGCCCGCTCGAGAAAATGGCATCTCCCGCCGTTTTGCTTTTTGGCGGCCAGAAACAGAGCCAATCACAAGCCAGGAGACTCTGCACTCCACCCAGCATGACGTGGTACCCTTACACGTGGATAGCAGTGGTTGGCTGGCCAGATCAGGTGACCCTGGGATAGACTAGCCGCTGGCCGCGCTGCTCGGATCATTCTGTGTCTGGATGCCGCTAGGGAGAGAGCTGCTGCTGGTCAGGGAAAGCGTTAGGGTGTTCTATTAGCTTACTGTTAGGCAGGAGTGATTCTCAAAGAACCCAACAGCCCTTCTTAGGGCTACAATAACGTTCTACTTTTTTTTTTTTTTTATTTGCAGCTAGTACCATATTGTGAGGAATTTGCAGGGGGACTTGCTACCGTTGTGTTTAGCTCTTAGTGACACGCATATCCACCTCAAACACCAAAGTGGGAAAATTTATTAGGGGTTGGATTTCAATTAGGCACAGTCTGCCAGTTTCTTTTTATTTTACGTTTATTTTTTGATAACTCAGCGTCATCTCATCTGGCATAGCAGTGTGGTTTCATAGTTGGCTAGAAAATAGCCATAGGAGAATCCAAACGGCTTACTTAGGCCTACAATAGCGTTATATATTTTATTTCTGGTTGATCTGCTGGTGGCTGGCCTTGCTGTAGTGCATCTACTACCATATTGTGAGCAATTTGTAGTGAGACTTGCGACCGCTGTGTTTTGCGCTTAGTGACGCACATATCCATCGCAAAGACCGAAGTGGGACAATTTATTAGGGGTTGGATTTCAATTAGGCACAGTCTGCCATTTACTTTTTATTTTACGTTTATTTTTTCATAACTCAGCGTCATCTCATCTGGCATAGCAGTGTGCTTTCATAGTTGGCTAGAAAATAGCCATAGCAATAGGTTAGCATCGTTTGGTTTAAAAAACTAAAAAACACAAAAAAAAAAACAAAAAAAAAACACAAAAAAAAGTTTAAAAAAAATTAAAGTTATAACTTTCATTTTCAAAATGTTTAACCCGAGGGTTAGGGGTAGAGGACAAGGGCGGGGACGTGGGCGTCCAACTACTGCAGGGGTCAGAGGCCGTGGTCCTGGGCGGGGTGAGACACCACCTGCTGATGAGGGAGCAGGGGAACGCCGCAGAGCTACACTCCCTAGGTTCATGTCTGAAGTTACTGGGACTCGTGGTAGAGCACTGTTGAGGCCAGAACAGTGCGAACAGGTGATGTCGTGGATTGCTGACAATGCTTCGAGCAATTTGTCCACCACCAGTCAGTCTTCCACGCAGTCCACCCATGTCACCGAAATCGCCACTCCTCCAGCTCCTGCACCTCAGCCTCCTCCCCCCCAGTCTGCCCCCTCCCAGGAAAATTTGGCATTTGAACCGGCATACTCTGAGGAACTGTTTTCTGGACCCTTCCCACAGTCACAAACCACTTGTCCGGTTGCTGCTGAGCAATTTTCCGATGCCCAGGTTTTCCACCAGTCACAGTCTGTGGGTGATGATGACCTTCTTGACGTAGTGGAAGTGTGTAAAGAGGTGTCCGACGATGAGGAGACACGGTTGTCAGACAGTGGGGAAGTTGTTGTCAGGGCAGGAAGTCCGAGGGGGGAGCAGACTGAGGGATCGGAGGATGATGAGGTGACAGACCCAAGCTGGGTTGAGAGGCCGGGTGAACACAGTGCTTCTGAGACGGAGGAGAGTCCTCGACCTGAACAGGTTGGAAGAGGCAGTGGTGGGGCCAGACGGAGAGGCAGGGCCAGAGCTGGTGCATCAGCGCCACTGTCAACTAGTGAAGCTCCCGTGGTGAGGGCTCTTGCGGCGAGGGCTAGATCTTCAGAAGTGTGGAGGTTCTTTAAGGAAACACCGGATGACCGACGGACTGTGGTGTGCAACATTTGCCAAACCAGGCTCAGCAGGGGTTCCACCACTACTAGCTTAACTACCACCAGTATGCGCAGGCATATGAATGCTAAGCACCCCACTCAGTGGCAACAAGCCCGTTCACCTCCGGCCGTGCACACCACTGCTCCTTCCCCTGTGTCAGCTGCTAGTCAGCCCCCTGCCCAGGACCCTGGCACAAAAACCCCATCGTCGCCTCCACGATCCTCCACAGCATCCACCAGCGTTCAGCTCTCCATACCCCAGACGCTGGAGCGGAAACGCAAATATAGTGCAACCCACCCGCACGCCCAAGCCCTTAATGTGCACATCTCCAGATTGCTTAGCCTGGAGATGCTGCCCTATAGGCTAGTAGAGACCGAGGCCTTTCGCAACCTCATGGCGGCGGCCGCCCCTCGGTATTCGGTCCCCAGCCGCCACTACTTTTCCCGATGTGCCGTCCCAGCCCTGCACCAGCACGTGTCAGACAACATCATCCGTGCCCTGACCAACGCCGTTTCTGACAAGGTCCACCTGACCACGGACACGTGGACGAGTGCTGCCGGGCAGGGCCACTATATATCGCTGACGGCACATTGGGTTAACTTGGTGGAGGCTGGGACCGAGTCTGACCCTGCGGCTGGTCATATACTGCCGACGCCGAGGATTCAGGTCTTTCAGGCCTACTATGCCTCCTCCTCCTCCCACCCCTCCTCCACCTCCTCCTCCGAACTACCATCCGTGGGCATGGCGCCATCAGTCGCTAGCTCTAGGCACAGCAGCAGTGCCGTCGCTAAGCGACAGCAGGCGGTGCTCAAACTGCTGAGCCTAGGCGATAAAAGGCACACCGCCCAAGAACTATTACAGGGCATCACGGCGCAGACTGATCTGTGGCTGGCACCGCTGAACCTAAAGCCAGGCATGGTTGTGTGTGACAACGGCCGTAACCTGGTGGCGGCTCTGCAACTCGGCAGACTGACACATGTGCCATGCCTGGCCCATGTGTTAAATCTGATAGTTCAGCGTTTCCTCAAGACATACCCCAATCTGTCTGATTTGCTCACGAAGGTGCGCCGCATCTGTGCGCATTTCAGGAAGTCCAGCACAGATGCTGCCACTCTCAGGGCAGCGCAGCGCCGCCTCCAACTGCCCGCTCACCGACTGTTGTGCGACGTGCCCACGAGGTGGAATTCAACATTAACCATGTTATCCAGAGTTTACCAGCAGCGCAGAGCGATTGTAGACTGCCAGATGTCAACTTCCACCAGAACTGGTAGTCAGGTCAGTCAGCTTCCTCAAGTCTACAATGAGGAGTGGACGTGGATGTCTGATATCTGTCAGGTGCTGAGTAACTTCGAGGAGTCAACACAGATGGTCAGTGGCGATGCCGCCATCATCAGCCTCACCATCCCGCTGCTTGGCCTGTTGAAAAACTCTCTGATCAGCATGAAGTTGGAAGCTTTGCGCTCGTCACAAGAGACGGGGGAAGAAGATTCCCTTGTTGATAGCCAAAGCACCCTCAGGTCTGTTTCTCAGGAGGAGGTGGAGGAGGAGGTGGAGGAGGATGAGGAGGAAGAGGAGGAGAATGTTGGCGAGACACAAGAGGGGACCATTGTTCAGTCCTTCACTGTTCAGCATGTATGGGCAGAAGAAGAGGAGTTGGAGGAGTTGGAGGAGGAGGAAATGGACAGTCAGGCCAGTGAGGGGAGTGAATTCTTGCGCGTTGGGACTCTGGCGCATATGGCAGATTTCATGCTAGGCTGCCTATCCCGTGACCCTCGCGTTCAAAGAATTTATTCCAGCACCGATTACTGGGTATTCACTCTCCTGGACCCACGGTACAAGCAAAATCTTTCCACTCTCATCCCTGCAGAGGAAAGGAGTGTGAGAATGCATGAATACCAGCAGGCCCTGGTGCACAAGCTGAAACAGTATTTCCCTTCTGACAGCGCTAGCAGCAGAGTGCGTAGTTCTGCGGGACAAGTAGCGAGGGAGAGTAGGCGAGCAGGCAGCTTGTCCAGCACTGGCAAGGGTACGCTTTACAAGGCTTTTGCCAGCTTTATGTCACCCCAGCAAGACACTGTCACCTGTCCCCAGTCTTGGCAGAGTAGGGCTGATCTTTACAGAAAGATGGAGAGGGAGTACGTAGCTGACCATACCATCGTCCTAAATGATCACACAGCTCCCTACAACTACTGGGTTTCAAAGCTGGACATGTGGCACGAACTGGCACTGTACGCCTTGGAGGTTCTTGCCTGCCCTGCCGCTAGCATCTTGTCCGAGCGGGTTTTCAGTGCAGCTGGTGGCATCATCACCGATAAGCGTACACGCCTGTTGACTGACAGCGCTGACAGGCTGACGCTTATTAAGATGAATAAAGCCTGGATTTCTCATAATTTCCAATCCCCACCAGGTGAAGGAAGCTCAACCTGAATAATTTATGCACTCCTCCTCCTCATTTTCCTCCTTCTCCTCCTCTTTGTACACTAAAGCAGAGGAAACTGGCTATTTTTTGACAGGGCTCACTGTCTCTAGCTATAGTACTCTATGCATTTAATTTTTCTGGAGGGCCACCTACCCGGTCCTCTGTTTTAAACAATTTTTGGGAGTGCCACATACAGGCACTCAATCTATTTCATTTTTCTGGAGGGCCACCTACCTGCTCCTCTGGTTTGAAAACTTTTTTGGACTGCCACATACAGGCACTCAATCTATTTCATTTTTCTGGAGGGCCACCTACCTGCTCCTCTGGTTTGAAAACTTTTTTGGACTGCCACATACAGGCACTATCCAAATTAAATTGTCTCCATAGCAGCCTCCACACGTTGTCTCCATTGCTACCTCCAAAAGTCGTCCATATAGCTGCCTCCATACATCGTCCCCTTATCAAACGAGGTGTGTCAGGCAGAAATTTGGGTTGTTTTCTTGGATTCCACATCAAAGTTGTTAACTTTGTCGCCACCCTGCTGTGTTATCCACAAAATATACTGGCAAACTTTTATGATTAACCGATATTATTTCAGCGCTTCTTGCGCATCTGTTTACATTCCCCTCACCCGCCATATCCCAAACTTATAAGAACGCTACTACACTTGGTGGAGGCTGGGACCGAGTCTGACCCTGGGGCTGGTCATATACTGCCGACGCCGAGGATTGCGGGGCCTACCTCGGTCCAGGTCTCAAAGGCCTACTATACCTCCTCCTCCTCCCACCCCTCTTCCACCTCCTCCTCCTCCGAATTACCATCCGTGGGCATGGCGCCATCAGTCGGTAGCTCTAGGCACAGCAGCAGTGCCGTCGCTAAGCGACAGCAGGCGGTGCTCAAACTGCTGAGCCTAGGCGATAAAAGGCATACACCGCCCAAGAGCTATTACAGGGCATTCCACATCAAACTTGTTAACTTTGTCGCCACCCTGCTGTGTAATCCACAAAATATACTGCCAAACTTTTACCATTTACCGATATTATTTGAGTGCTTCTTGCGCATCTGTTTACATTCCCCTCACCCGCCATATCCCAAACTTATAAGAACGCTACTACACTTGATCTTATACAAAAGGTTCTTAGAAGTGCTGTTTGGGGAGTAGCCTAGAGACAGGGGCTTGGATTGGCGAAAGCTCATCTGGCAGCGGAGCGCCAGCTCCATCCCAAGATCCAACTAACATAGTTTTAACTGCAGCACCTTTAATCTACTACTAGTTCACTGCCTCCATACATGGTCCCCTTATCAAACGAGCTGTGTCAGGCAGAATTTTCAGGTGTTTCACCACATACATAGTGGAACTCGGCGCGTCTGTCGCCGCCATGCTGGAGACCTGCAGTTGCAATCATAGAAGCGCAATATGGATGCCCCATAGTGTCGCTCTTAATAATGGAAGTCCTCTCCATGGCTGCCTCCAAATGTCGTCCCCTTATCAAACGAGCTGTGTCAGGCTCATTTTTCGGGTGTTTCACCAGATACGTTATGGAACTTGGTCACTATATCGCCACCATGCTGTGTTATCGACTAAATATACCGTCAACCTTTTGTTCACAGAGGAAATAATTTCAGCGCTTCTTGCTCACCTCCTTTGGTTCCTCTCTGCCACCCATTGGTTTGAAGCCTGAGTCCATTTAGGGTATGTCGCCATGACACTTTCTAGCCTGCCGCTGCTGCCGCTGCCTCTGCATGCCGTCCCCTATAGTGTCAGGGTCAATTATTGGATGTTTTAGATGCTATCTAACTTAATTCTGTCACTCTGTCATGGCCATGCTGTTGCCCATAATTTTGGCATAATGGTGCGTTTAAGCAGCCTCAGAGGCATCCATGCATGCTGCCCCTGCTGTTTCCTGTCCATTTCCGTGGTGTTTCCATCCTTTTCTGAGGTTTCCAGGTGTTTGGCCAAGGTTCCCTGTGCAGAGCCTTGGTCCCCTTGAAAAATGCTCGAGTCGCCCATTGACTTCAATGGGGCTCGTTATTCGAGACGAGCACTCGAGCATCAGGAAAAGTTCGTCTCGAATAACGAGTACCCGAGCATTTTAGTGCTCGCTCATCTCTAGTCCTTACCCTTTGACAGAATGATCAGGGCAGACCTCCTCATTGACTTCGGCAGAGCGCCCGAGCAAAGACACTCATTGAATACCTCAGTCAAGAGGGGAACCAAGGCGTCCTTAAAGGTCTTATAAAACTCGGATGTTAAGCCATCCGGACCTGGCGATTTCTTGAGGGCGAGCCCTTCAATCGCCAGGCTGACTTCCTCTTCCCTGATCATCTCTGTCAAAACATCAAGAGAGGGGTCTACTCCTGGCTCAGGGACAGTTTCTGCCAGGAAAGCCGACATCACATCCCGATCTAGATCCTTCCTGCCGAAGAGGTGTGAGTAGAAGGATCTGACGACCTCCAGGATCCCTGATCTGGACCTTTTCAGGGACCCCGTACTGTCCACCAGTCCTGTGACAACTTTACTACTCACTGACATCTTGCAGTTTCTGTAAGGGTCGGGTGAGCGGTACTTCCCGTAATCCCTCTCAAAAACCAAAGATGCGTGTCTATCGTACTGACACCTCTTCAGCAAGGATTTCACTCTGGAGATGTCCTCACGACTACCTCCAGTCGAGACGAGATGCTTGAGTTTCCTCCTCAGGCCCTGATACAGGCGGTACCTGTCCAGGCTCCTGAGGCTCGAGAGCTGGCGGAAGAATCTCGCCACCCTTTTCTTGAGCATCTCCCACCACTCTGACTTACTGCTACAAAGGCCCAGCAATGGTACCTGGCTCTGAAGAAAGTCCTCAAACGATTGTCTTATCTCTGCTTCTTCCAGGAGAGACGAATTGAGCTTCCAGTAGCCTCTTCCCATCCGGGGGGTCTCTGTAACATTCAGAGAAAACAAAATTAGACAGTGGTCGGAGAACTCCACCTCAACAACGGACACTGCTGAAGAAATGGCTTCCTCCTTTAAATAAAACCTGTCTATTCTAGACCTGCAGCTACCCCTATAATAGGTGAACCCCGTGTGGCCTGGGGTGTGCCGGATGTGGACATCCACCAGGCGAGCCTCACTAGCTATGCTATTAAATGCTACGCTATCATAAGTCAGCGTGTCTATGGAACCTCCCCTATCTTGGAGCCTTGTGACAGCATTAAAGTCTCCTCCAAAGACCACCTGCCGACTTGTAAAAAGGTAGGGCTTGATCCTCATAAAGAGACACTTTCTACTCCAGCAAGACTGGGGACCATAGATATTAATAAGACGAAGTTCTTGTCCCTTCATGAGGACATCCAGGATCAGGCACCTCCCCATTTCTAACTCAATAACCCGTCGGCATTCTACCGGTGCGGTAAAAAGTACCGCCACTCCGCTATACGGCTCGGCCGCAAGAGACCAATAGGAAGGCCCGTGTCTCCATTCACTCTTAGCTTTATACACGGCCGCCAAATCTGGCAGCCTGGTCTCCTGCATAAATAAAATGTCGGCTTCAACGCGGCCGAGGAAATCAAAGGCCGCAAATCTAGCCGCATCAGACTTAATGCTGGCGACATTAATGGACGCCAACGTCAACGGAGTGGGTGCCGCCATCAAGAGTGATTGAGTTAGACGGCTTTCTTTTTCCCACCCCCCTCCTTACCACCGTCTTACGAGGAGCAACCTCTACGCTTTAGGGAGACAGACATATCCATTGCCCCCTTGGTCACCACACCGTCAGACTCATCGTCCCCATCAGCAGACTCTGGGCCAGTTTCCCCCCTCGAGGACCTTTCATCCTCCGAGGAGGGAGACTCGGTGCCCCGCACAGGACCTACCGCCACTGACTCCAGATCCTTACCCCCTACCTCCTCTTCCGAAGAGGAGATATCCTTGAGGGCTTGGAAACGGTTTGAGAGAACAATCAAAGGGGAGATGGTTTGGCCTTCCTTTGAAGCGGCTGCAGCTTTTACAGTTTTGCGTTTTTTCTTTTTGGCACCCTTCTTACGTTTTTCATTTAGCCACCTCCTATTGTCCTCATCCATACTCTCATAAAGAGAGGAACCAGTGGTGATGGCCTCTTCCTCTTTCTCCAGCCTCCTGACCTCTTCCTCCAAGTCCTGTTCCCCCAGGGCCTCAGCTGCGGCCGCACTTGTCTCAGGAACAGGGCTATGGCTCACCCCAGCAGCCTGGGGCTCCCCAAGCTCTCTGCTCCTTCGACGGCCTTCAAGTCGCCTCAACTTAGAAGGCGGCATGGTTTTGCCTTTCTTCCTTGGCCCCTCTGCCCCTTCAGCCCTAGCAGAACCCTCCACAGCAGGAGCAACACCTCGGCTCTCTCCCACTGGGGCTCCGACTATATTGGGAAAGGAGCGAGGGCAGCGACTGAACGGGTGACCAAGCTCACCACACAGATGACACCTGATCTGCTCACAGTTTGCGGCAAGATGACCAACCCCACCGCACAATGCGCACTTCTGCACATGGCAGTTGGCGCTAAAGTGCGTGGGATCACCGCATCTGTGGCAGACCTTTGGCTGCCCCTGGTAAAAGATCAGGATTCTGTCCCTCCCCAAGAAAGCTGAGGAGGGAATGTGGGTGACTGTGCCTCCTGAACGCCTCAACTTAACCATGAAGGTCCAGGCTCCTGACCAGATGCCAAACTCATCCAAGTTCTTTTTAGGAACTGCCACCACTTCGCCATACCTGTTCAACCAGGTCATAATATCCATGCATGAAAGTGACTCATTACATGTTAAAACGGTCACTCTCTTGACCTCATTTTGACAGGACACCGCTTGCACAGCGAAATCCCGCCAGCCGGGCTCATTGCGCTTAAGCTCATAATTCGACCAAAAGAGCTCAAGGCCCTCCGGCCGAACAAAGCTGATGTTAAAAATGGGGGTGCCATAGGGATGTATCAAGGCAAAGATGTCAACTGCCTTGAAGTTCATCTTCAGAAGGAGCTCTACTACTTTTGCCCTTGGAGGGCACGCATCACTGCCTCTCCAGCGAAGACGAACCACATTCCTACGAGTCCCCACTGGCCCGGCTGTCGGGAGAGACCACACAGTGTCTCCCCCTCTTTCCTCTCGGAAGGCTGACAGGCCAAACCTGTCTATCCAGAAGGATAAATCAACCTCCTGGAGGGCCTCCAGGAGGCGCCGTTGCAACATGCCGTCCCCAAAGTCTGGTGATGGGGAGAATACACCAGCAGCCCCAGCAGTGACACTCGCATAACTGCGCGCCTGAGATGCCGCCACCGGGGGGGCAGATGGACCAGCCCCCACTGACCCTACAGACCCACCACCTACAACAACATTACCACTACCACCACCATTCACACCACTATTCACACTACAAGATGGTACACTAGCTTCCACACACACAGTGGCTGGACCAGCTGCAGTCTTTGCCGCAGGGGATAGGACCATCTCCCCAGGACAGGCGGCCGACCCCTGGCTTGAGACAGTCCCATCCAGTCCAGCGTCCTTTTTTTCTCCTCCAGGAGGATCGGGTCCCTTTGCCCCAACTGCCCCATCACACAGCGGCAACCGCTTAGCAGCTGCCACAGGTTCCAGGGCAGCCGGAGCACTCACAGCGGGCTCTAGTGCCAGGCCGCCCCCCCTCTCACTGAGGGACGGACCTGAACACCAGAACCAGAACATGCCTTGCCTGCCACCGGGCCGCCCTCACTGTTCGGCCTCATTGCCAATGTCTGCCCCACGCCACCTTTGCTACCACAAGCAGAGATGACGTCCGTTGCCATTAGCGATGCCACAGGTTTTATCTTCCCACTCCCTTGCTCAGGGTCCACAACAGAACTCGAGCTGGGGCGGGAAGTGGGACTCGCACAACGGGCTTTCCCTGCCGCTGGCGGGGGGTGCACAGGGTGGGGTACATATACAAGTCTCACCTCCTCTCTGGCCGAGATCTTCTTAGCCTTGGTCTTTATTTTCATCTCCGGTCCCAGATCATCACCAAACGCCATGTTCTCCATATGGACCGGAGACTCGAGGAGGCAAATCTGCGCCATAAGCCTCCCACCCTGGCCGCTGGTGTCATCTTCCCCCTCACCAGCAGAGCTGGAGTCTGATGGTAGAGCCACCTGCTCTGCAGAGGGCCCGCTGTACGGAGTCTGCTGATGTTGCTGCAGACTATCAGATGGACACTGCTGATGTTCTGGTGCAGTCTCTTCCACCTCCTCCTCATCCATCTGCGACTGGAGGCCCCTCAGTCTCTGGGTTTTCTCCTCCTCCATGGCCCAGAACCGGTCATCATTCTCTAGCTTCACTCTGAAGGGGCCGCTGTGCTGCAGGATGATGGTCTTCCTTCCCTCCAGAGAGTTGATGTTATTTCTCAGCCGCTTTACAATCTCCGCTAGCTCCACCTTGCTGGTCCTGGTCGCAGTCGCCATCTTGGCCCGGGTCTCTCGCAGCTCCTCCCGGAGCCGCCACAAGGTCTTACTGGCTTCCTCATACTCACGGAGGTTCTCCACAATGCGGGTGCTGTAGGTGACATCAGGCTCCCGGGCCTTGCGCACCCACCAATCCTGGTCACCCCCGTGAGTACTTAGCTGTGAGGCTGCTCCAGAAGGAGCGATGCAGGATGTTTCCACCTCACCTCCACCTGGGGCCTTTCGGCGTCCTCTGCTCTCTGGCTGCGACCCGCGTGGAGCTGCACTGCTGCGACTCCGCTCCGATCTCCGCACCGCTGGCTTGGCCGGTTGCTGCGTCTCTCCAGCTCCCGCCGGCCTAGTCCAGGAACTGGAGGCCTTGGACTGGCATCCGCTGCTCATTCCCAGGACCTGCACTCTCCCTGGGGAGAAAATACAGGCCCTGGCTGGTCTGGGTTCTGCTGGATCTCACAAACACAGAGCACCTGAGCTTCAAACAGGACCACACCCACACGCTGACCACTTCCTTCTCCTGTATAGGTGGACAGTGCACAGTACTACTTGTCCTGTATATATACAGTGCACAGTACTACTTCTCCTGTATATATACAGTGCACAGTACTACTTCTCCTGTATATATACAGTGCACAGTACTACTTCTCCTGTATATATATACAGTGCACAGTACTACTTCTCCTGTATATATGTACAGTGCACAGTACTACTTCTCCTGTATATATGGGCAGTGCACAGCACTACTTCTCCTGTATATATGTACAGTGCACAGTACTACTTCTCCTGTATATATGGGCAGTGCACAGTACTACTTCTCCTGTATATATGGGCAGTGCACATTACTACTTCTCCTGTATATATGGGCAGTGCACAGTACTACTTCTCCTGTATATATGGGCAGTGCACAGTACTACTTCTCCTGTATATATACAGTGCACAGTACTACTTCTCCTGTATATATACAGTGCACAGTACTACTTCTCCTGTATATATGGGCAGTGCACAGTACTACTTCTCATGTATTTATACAGTGCACAGTACTACTTCTCCTGTATATATGGGCAGTGCACAGTACTACTTCTCCTGTATATATGTACAGTGCACAGTACTACTTCTCCTGTATATATGGGCAGTGCACAGTACTACTTCTCCTGTATATATGGGCAGTGCACAGTACTACTTCTCTTCCCCTTTGTGGTGGGTCTGATTCTCTGGATCTTATTCCTGATGTTTTCCTTCTATCAGTTGCGTTTTGTTCCCGTTACATTTGGAGATGGATCTTCCCGTGTGTCTGATCGAGGGCAGAACAGATGGAAAACTTCAGGTTAATGCAGAAGCCATCGGGATCTTGTCCAGGATCCGGCAGCCGGTGGTGGTGGTGGCCATTGTGGGTCTCTATAGGACAGGGAAGTCCTACCTCATGAACAAGCTGGCCGGATCTCAGAAAGGTGAGACATCTGCCACATCCCCCACCGGGGCCTTTTCTTGGGGCCTGGAGGCAGCCGGGGCCCAGAATACCGGAGTGGCTGGCGGTTGTGGCACCCTGATGTCACAGTGCTTGGTATGGGGGACTGGAGGGCTGTCCTACGGCCTGGCAGCTCTCCAGCAGGTGGTGTGTGCAAGAAATATGGAGGGAGAGGCTGTGGTACTGGTTCCCCCTGGGGCAACCCCAAGTGTCTGTAGGATGAGCCCCTGGGTAATGGATGGGGAGCCCGTGGTTGTAACAGCCATATACAGGGATCAAACAGAGGCAATGTTGTGCAAATCAACTTACAGTTTTTTATTGAACAAAGGGCAACAGCCAAACACGATTAACAGCAGATTCTTTAGCTGGAAGAGTCTTGGAGAGTTGGTCCACAGGAAGGTTATATGCAGCCCGGTAGAAGCTTCAGGCTGGGCAGCTGCAGATGGAACTTAGTGGTGGAGCTCAGTTCTGGGTTTATGTCTCCAGACTTGCCCAAGGTGACCGGCAGAAGGCCTGAGGTACTTAAAGGTCCTGGAATTAGGACAGTGGCTGTGGAGACAGATCATGAGGTCTGGTCCTGTCTGCAGACTCTTATGCTCTGAACAGAGAGCTAGGACAGACCATGTGCTTCCGGCCAGCGGGGGTTTATATACTCACTGGTCAGGTGGTAGCATCTCTCCAATCACCTTCCAGCTTGCATTGCAAGAACATCATTGGATAATCACATATTAACAAATGTTAACTGTCGCCTTACCAGGCAGTAGCTACAACTGCTTATTACGCAATATTCAAAGTTCTAGAAACACCCAAGAGGGTTCATGACTCCCCACTAACAGCTGCTGACCCGGAGAGGGCGCTATTCACAACTACCAGCCTGCCCATGCATTGACAGTGGTGTTGCACATCTATAATATACAGAGGGAGCAGGTCCAGGGCCGTCATGTATCACATTATACAATACAATAAAACTTTATTGATCCTTGTGGATATATTATGATATTATATAAGCTCAGTTTTGCTACATTATGTTACAGGTTTTGCTGTTGGCTCAACAGTACAAGCTCAGACCAGGGGCATCTGGATGCGATGTCTTCCTCATCCTACCAAGGAGGGTCTCACTCTGGTCCTGCTGGACACAGAAGGTCTGGGAGATGTGGAGAAGGTCAGTTAATAAAAGGAGAGGTGACATTTTTTGCAGCACGGCCAAAATGAGGGGGGGGGGGGGGGGAGCTTCACACCCTCGTCTGAAAAAAGAGCAGGAATAGGACCTTATCTATATCTCGTAGCTCGATCAGTTATTGTGAGACACATTGGCCTCGTCTAATAGAAGCCACAGTAGCTGATATAGTCACTGCACCTCTGCTGCCGCCACGTGTGTGCCGATGCGATGATGATGCTCTACGTCCTATTGCACCAGGTCACATACAGGTTCTGACCTTTGGCCTGAGCACTATGTGTTCCTGCACGGATGGATGTGAGGACATCAACATCTCCTCTAGCACTTTACTGAAAACTACTTTACTGAAAGAGATGGTGAGTAGAGGAACAGAGAAATATTGGCAAAATTAAGAGTCATACTTGTTTTTGTGCTCAGTTTCCAGATGTAGCCCATAGAGCAGTACATCGATAGCACAAAGCTCAGCACATTGATAGCCCTTAGATGAGGAAAACATTAGACCATAAGCCAAGCCATCGCATTGATAGCCTATAGCCCAGCACAGGAAAAGCCCAAAGACCAACACATTGACAGCCTGTAGATCACTAAAATTGACCAATGGCCAGCACATCGACAGCTAACATACCAGTACATTGATAGCCCATAGACCAGCATATCGACAGCCCATATACCAGCACATTGATAGCCCATAGGCCAGCACATCAATAAGCCAGTGTCACGGGTGCTCCCGCGATCCCTGTCACGGATCGCGGGTGCATCCGTGCTCCTGCATGTGCCCCCGCTGCTGCCCGGTGTCTCTTACCTCTCCCGGCTCCTGCGCTTCCTCGGACTGCCGTGCGCGCGCGTCCCCGCCTCCTAGGGCGCGCGCGCGGCTCCGGCCGAAAATTTAAAGGGCCAGCGCACCGCTAATTGGTGCACTGGCTGAACACCTCACCTTTAAGAATCTGCCTCTTCCTGTGTTCCTTGCCGGATCTTTGTGCCTCATAGCCTTAGAGAAAGCTTACTAGCGATTATTCCTGCGTTCCTGTGTATTCCTGCGTTCCTGTGTATTCCTGCGTTCCTGTGTATTCCTGTGTGTTCCCGCTCCTGAGTCCTGTGTTGCCGTGTTACCTGAGTTCCTCCGTGTTGCTGTGTTCCGTGTGCCTGTGTTCCCGTTCCCACCCGCCTGGACCTCCTGTTGCTGACCCCGGACTTGGACCTGACCTTGCATCTCTGCCGCCTGCCCTGACCCTGTGCCTGGACCTGTCTACGAGATTGTCATCCGCTAAGGTACCTCGACCTCGGCTGCCACCGTGGGCTAGTCACACCTGGGAACGACCTAGTGGTATCCTGCCGCAGCAAGTCCAACCCGCTTTGCGGCGGGCTCTGGTGAATACCAGGTGCCGCTAGGCTCCGGTTCCGGGTGTTGGCTAGTTACATCTCCCGCGGTGGTCCAGAGGATCCACTGATCCTAACAGTAAGATCCGGCCATGGATCCCGCCGAGGCTTCTTCTCCCAGTCAGCCTGATCTCGCCACCATCGTGATCCATCAGTCCCGGCAGATTGCAGCACAGCGGAATCAGCTAGAGCAAGTCACCGCCATGCTACAACAACTACTTGCTACCCAACATCAGCAACAGTCTCCAGAAGCGGCCGCTGCGACCCCTGCTTCCCCGGCTTATCATCCTGCTGCTGAACCCAGGCTACGCCTCTCTTTGCCCGGCAAGTATGATGGAGATCCTAAGATGTGCAGGGGCTTCATCACCCAGTGCTCCTTGCACATAGAACTCATGCCGTTGCAATTTGCCACAGAGCGGTCCAAGGTGGCATTTGTCCTCAGCCTTCTTTCTGGGAAAGCCCTGGCCTGGGCTACTCCGCTTTGGGACAGAGATGACCCGGTTGTGTCTAGCCTCACTGCGTTTCTGTCAGAGTTCCGGTCTGTCTTCGAGGAACCAGCACGAGCCTCCTCTGCAGAGTCTGCATTGTTGAACTTGCGTCAGGGCAACTCATCGGTGGGAGAGTACGCAGTTCAATTCCGCACCCTGGCTTCAGAACTGGCTTGGAACGATGCAGCCCTCATCGCTACATTTAAGAAAGGGCTCTCTGCGCAGGTCAAGGACGCACTGGCAGCTCGGGATCTTCCATCTACTCTGAGTGACCTCATCACCTTGGCCACTCGAATTGATGTCCGGTTTAAGGAGCGAGCTGAGGAACTACGATCTGAGTATCCCCAAGGCCGTGTTAGACGCATCCCTCGCCTGGCGCCAGTCTTCCAAAGGCCGCTCCAGGTCCCGCCTGAATCTTCTGTTGAGGAACCCATGCAGGTTGACCGAACCCGGCTCACTCTACAAGAGCGTTCCAGACGACGTCAGGAGAACTTGTGCATGTATTGTGCCAGCCCACAGCACTTCGTCGGGGCTTGCCCTGTACGTCCCCAACGCCCGGGAAACGCCAGCACCTAGGCTTCTCAGGAGAAGCGTCCCTAGGTGTGAATAAAGCTTCTCCACGCTTGATTCTCCCTGTACTCCTCAGCATTGGCACCGGCACTCCGGTCCAGGTTTCTGCTTTCCTGGATTCGGGCTCCACAGCGAACTTTGTAGATGCTGCACTGGTCGCCCTGCATCACTTCCCGGTGGTTCGTCTTGAGAAGCCCTTGTCCATTGCCTCAGTCAGTGGCCAGATTCTCTCCGTGCCTATCTGGTTTCGCACTGAACCCCTGCTCCTTCAAGTTGGTGCATTGCATAAAGAGAGACTCTCCTTTTTTGTGCTGCCACAGTGCACTTCCACTCTCCTGCTGGGTCTCCCCTGGTTGCAGCATCATGCCCCTGTTCTGGACTGGTCTTCTGGAGAGATTCTCCGTTGGGGTCCGGATTGCCCCTCACGCTGCATGACGGTTCCACATCCGCTTCCTGTCAGGACTGCTACCTTGTCTCCCAAGCCCCTGGAGGGACTTCCAGCTCCGTACCGGGACTTTGCAGACGTGTTTTCTAAAAAACAAGCCGAGATCCTTCCTCCACATCGTCCCTATGATTGCCCCATTGATCTGCTGCCTGGATCTTCTCCACCACGGGGTCGTGTGTATCCGCTCTCGGTTCCTGAGACTGCCGCTATGTCGGAATATGTTAAAGAAAATCTGCAAAGAGGTTTCATCCGCAAATCCTCCTCACCAGCTGGCGCTGGTTTCTTTTTTGTCACAAAGAAAGATGGCTCTCTCCGCCCCTGTATAGACTATCGCGGTCTTAACAAGGTCACCGTTAAGAACCGCTATCCTTTGCCGCTTATCACGGAGCTATTTGATCGTCTGCGGGGTGCAAGAATTTTTTCCAAATTGGATCTTCGTGGGGCCTACAACCTTATCCGCATCAGGAAGGGTGACGAGTGGAAGACCGCCTTTAACACCCGTGATGGGCATTTTGAATATCTAGTTATGCCCTTCGGACTTTGTAATGCACCAGCAGTTTTCCAGGAGTTTGTAAATGATATTTTCCGGGACTTATTGTACAGTTGTGTCGTGGTGTACCTGGACGACATCCTTGTGTATTCTGCCAATCTGGAGTCCCACCAGTCTCATGTACGGGAGGTTCTCAGCCCCCTCAGGACAAACCACCTCTATGCCAAGCTGGAGAAGTGCCACTTTCATCAGAGGAGCCTTCCATTCCTCGGCTACATAATTTCTGATAGGGGTTTGCAAATGGATCCTGCCAAGTTATCTGCGGTTCTTCAGTGGCCACGCCCAGTGGGACTGCGAGCTATACAAAGATTTCTGGGCTTTGCTAATTATTATAGGCAATTTATCCCACACTTCTCATCTCTGGTCGTGCCGATGGTGGCGCTTACGAAAAAAGGTGCTAATCCCCGTGTCTGGCCACCAGCAGCAGAAGAAGCCTTCACGAAATTAAAAACTGCTTTTTCCTCCACTTCAGTCCTTACCCGACCGGATACTGAAAAGCCGTTCCTGGTGGAGGTTGATGCCTCCTCCGTGGGTGCTGGGGCAGTCCTTACCCAGAAGGGTCCCAGGGGACGAACACTCACTTGTGGTTTCTTCTCCAAAACCTTCTCCTCCGCGGAGAGAAATTATTCCATTGGAGATCGGGAGCTTCTAGCCATCAAGCTGGCTTTGGAAGAGTGGCGTCATCTGCTGGAGGGAGCCCGATTTCCAGTCAGCATTTTCACGGACCACAAAAACCTTCAGTACCTTCAGACGGCTCAGCGTTTGAATCCTCGTCAAGCCCGGTGGTCCCTCTTCTTTTCTCGCTTTGACTTCCGAATCCATTTTCGCCCTGCAGAGAAAAATATCAAGGCTGACGCCTTGTCCCGTGCTTCTGATGTTATGGGGGAGGACTCTGCTCCTAGGCATATTGTTCCTCCACAGAGACTTGTGCTTGCCGCGCCGGTGGACCTCCGGCAGCTGCCTCCCGGCAAGACTTATGTGCGACCTGGTCTCCGAAAGAGGATTCTGACCTGGGGACATTCTTCTCGTGTGGCTGGGCACCCTGGGGTGCAGCGCTCTGTGGCCTTAATTTCCCGATTCTACTGGTGGCCTGATTTGGTCAAGGACGTTCGGGATTTTGTGGGTTCCTGTGCCTCTTGTGCCCGCAACAAGCCTTCACGACTTAAACCTGCTGGTCTTCTGTTGCCGTTACCCGTGCCTACCAGCCCATGGTCTCATGTGGCTATGGACTTTGTTACGGATCTACCGCCATCTTCTGGCAACACCGTTATCTGGGTGGTGACTGACCGCTTTTCGAAGATGTCTCACTTTGTCCCTCTACCAGGTTTGCCTTCTGCTCCACGTCTCGCCAGCCTCTTCTTCCAGCATATTTTCCGGCTTCATGGTCTCCCTCAGCACATCGTCTCAGATCGAGGAGTTCAGTTTGTGTTCAAATTCTGGAGATCTTTGTGCAACCAGTTGCAGGTGAACTTGGACTTCTCTTCTGCCTATCACCCACAGACTAACGGCCAAGTGGAGAGGGTGAATCAGACTCTAGGTTGCTATCTCCGCCATTTCGTCTCTGCCCGACAGGACGACTGGGTATCTCTTCTACCATGGGCGGAGTTCCCTTACAATTCCTTGGACTCCACTTCTGCCGGTTCTGCTCCCTTTTTTATTAACTATGGACTGCATCCTCGGCCTCCTCTTCCGTTACCTACGTCTGCAGATGTTCCTGCTGTGGAGGACCTGGTACGTGATCTGAAAGCCATCTGGGAGCAAGTCCACACCTCATTGTTCCGAGCTACAGCCCAGACCAAGCGTCAAGCAGACAAAAGACGCCGACCATTCCCTGTTTTAGCTCCTGGTGACAAGGTTTGGCTGTCCGCCAAGTATGTTCGGCTGAAGATCCCGAGCTATAAATTGGGACCTCGGTTCTTGGGTCCATTTGAAATTCTCGGCCGCATCAACCCGGTGGCTTACAAGTTGCGTCTGCCTCCCAGCATGCGCATTCCTAATTCTTTCCACGTTTCTCTCCTTAAGCCAGTTATCTTCAACCGCTTCAACCGACAAATTACTCCTCCTCCGGCACCACAAGCTGATTCCACCGATGTCTTCGAGGTGAAAGAGATCCTGGATACTAAGACTGTGAGAGGTAGACGGTTGTTTCTGGTAGACTGGAAAGGATTTGGTCCTGAGGAGAGATCCTGGGAGCCAGAGGATAACATCCTGGACAAGAGCCTGCTCCAACGTTTTCTCAGGCCCAAGAAGAGAGGGAGGCTGAAGGGGGGGGGGGGGTACTGTCACGGGCGCTCCCGCGATCCCTGTCACGGATCGCGGGCGCGTCCGTGCTCCGGCATGTGTCCCCGCTGCTGCCCGGTGTCTCTTACCTCTCCCGGCTCCTGCGCTTCCTCGGACTGCCGTGCGCGCGCGCGGCTCCGGCCGAAAATTTAAAGGGCCAGCGCACCGCTAATTGGTGCACTGGCTGAACACCTCACCTTTAAGAATCTGCCTCTTCCTGTGTTCCTTGCCGGATCTTTGTGCCTCATAGCCTTAGAGAAAGCTTACTAGCGATTATTCCTGCGTTCCTGTGTATTCCTGCGTTCTTGTGTATTCCTGCGTTCCTGTGTATTCCTGTGTGTTCCCGCTCCTGAGTCCTGTGTTGCCGTGTTACCTGAGTTCCTCCGTGTTGCTGTGTTCCGTGTGCCTGTGTTCCCGTTCCCACCCGCCTGGACCTCCTGTTGCTGACCCCGGACTTGGACCTGACGTTGCATCTCTGCCGCCTGCCCTGACCCTGTGCCTGGACCTGTCTACGAGATTGTCATCCGCTAAAGTACCTCGACCTCGGCTGCCACCGTGGGCTAGTCACACCTGGGAACGACCTAGTGGTATCCTGCCGCAGCAAGTCCAACCTGCTTTGCGGCGGGCTCCGGTGAATACCAGGTGCCGCTAGGCTCCGGTTCCGGGTGTTGGCTAGTTACATCTCCCGCGGTGGTCCAGAGGATCCACTGATCCTAACAGCCAGATCTTATTGATAACCTGTATGAAAGGAAAACTATAGCCCAAAGACACAAAGGCAAATTCATAGCCCATAGACCAGCACATCGACAGCCCATAGACCAGCACATCAACAGCATATAGACCAACACATCGACAGCCCATAGACCAGCGCATCGACAGCCCATAGACCAACACATCGACAGTCAACAGACTAACACATCAACAGCCCATAGACCAAAACATCGACAGCCCATAGACCGGCACACCGACAGCTCATAGACCAACACATGGACAGTCAACAGACTAACACATCGACAGCCCATAGACCAGCACATCGACAGCCCATAGACCAACACATCGACAGTCAACAGACTAACACATCGACAGCTCATAGACCAACACATCGACAGCCCATAGACCGGCACACCGACAGCTCATAGACCAACACATGGACAGTCAACAGACTAACACATCGACAGCCCATAGACCAGCACATCGACAGCCCATAGACCAACACATCGACAGTCAACAGACTAACACATCGACAGCTCATAGACCAACACATCGACAGCCCATAGATCAGCGCAATGACAGCCCATAGACCAGCACATCGACAGCCCATAGACCAGCACATCGACAGCCCATAGACCAACGCATCGACAGTCAACAGACTAACACATCGACAGCCCATTGACCAGCGCATCAACAGCCCATAGACCAGCGCATCAACAGCCCATAGACCAGCACATCGACAGCCCATAGACCAGCACATCGACAGCCCATAGACCAGCGCATCAACAGCCCATAGACCAACGCATCGACAGTCAACAGACTAACACATCGACAGCCCATAGACCAGCACATCGACAGCCCACAGACCAACACATCGACAGCCCATAGACCAGCACATCGACAGCCCATAGACCAACACATCGACAGTCAACAGACTAACACATCGACAGCTCAAAGAGCAACACATTGACAGCCCATACACCAACACATTGACAGCCCATAAAGCAGCACAACAACAGCCCATAGACCAACACATCGACAGCCCATAGACCAGCACATCGACAGCCCATAGACCAGCACATCGACAGCCCATAGACCAGCACATCGACAGCCCATAACCAGCACATCAATAGCCCATAGACCAGCACATCGACAGCCCATAGACTAGCACATCGACAGCCCATAGATCGGCACATCGACAGCCCATAGACAAGCCCACCAACAGCCCATAGACCAACACATTCAAAGGCCATAGACAAGCACATCGACAGCCCATAGACCGGCACATCGACAGCCCATAGACCAGTACATCGACAGCACATAGACCAGCACATCGACAGCCCGTAGACTAGCACATCGACAGCCCGTGGACTAGCACATCGACAGCCCGTAGACCAGCACATCGACAGCCCATAGACCAGCACATCGACAGCCCATAGACCAGCACATCGACAGCCCATAGACCAGCACATCGACAGCCCATAGACCAGCACATCAATAGCCCATAGACCAGCACATCGACAGCCCATAGACCAGCACATCGACAGCCCATAGACCACTACATCAACAGCCCATAGACCGGCACATCAACAGCCCATAGACCAACCCATCAACAGCCCATAGACCAACCCATCAACAGCCCATAGACCAGCCCATCAACAGCCCATAGACCAGCCCATCAATAGCCCATAGACCAACCCATCAACAGCCCATAGACCGGCACATCTACAGCCCATAGACCAGCGCATCAATAGCCCATAGAGTGGCACATCAGCAGCCCATAGACCAGCACATCAATAGCCCATAGACCAGCCCATCAACAGCCCATAGACCGGCAAATCAATAGCCCATAGACCAGCACATCAACAGCCCATAAACCGGCACATCAATAGTCCATAGACCGGCACTTCAATAGCCCATAGACAGGCACATCGATAGCCCATAGACCAGCACATCAATAGCCCATAGACCAGCACATCTACAGCCCATAGACCAGGACATCGACAGCCCATAGACTAGCACATCGACAACCCATAGACCAACACATGGACAGTCAACAGACTAACACATCGACAGCCCATAGACCAGCGCATCAACAGCCCGTAGACCAGCGCATCGACAGCCCATAGACTAACACATCGACAGCCCATACACCAGCACATCGACAGCCCATAGACCAGCATATCGACAGCCCATACACCAGCACATTAATAGCCAATAGGCCAGCACATCAATAAGCCATATCTCATTGATAACTTGTATGAAAGGAAAACTATAGCCCAAAGACACAAAGGCACATTCATAGACCATAGACCAGCACATCGACAGCCCATAGACCAGCACATGGACAGCCCATAGACCAGCACATCGACAGCCCATAGACCAGCACATCGACAGCCCATAGACCAGCACATCGAGAGCCCATAGACCAGCACATCGACAGCCCATAGACTAGCACATCGACAGCCCATAGATCGGCACATCGACAGCCCATAGACAAGCCCACCAACAGCCCATAGACTAACACATTCACAGCCCATAGACAAGCACATCGACAGCCCATAGACAAGCACATCGACAGCTCATAGACCAACACATCGACAGCCCATAGAGCAGAAATACAACAGCCCATAGACCTACACATCGACAGCCCATAGACCAGTACATCGACAGCACATAGACCAGCACATCGACAGCCCATAGACCAGCGCATCGACAGCCCATAGACTAACACAACGACAGCCCATAGAGCAGAACTACAACAGCCCATAGACCTACACATCGACAGCCCATAGACCAGTACATCGACAGCACATAGACCAGTACATCGACAGCACATAGACCAGCGCATCGACAGTCCATAGACTAACACATCTACAGCCCATACACCAGCACATCGACAGCCCATAGACCAGCATATCGACAGCCCATATACCAGCACATTAATAGCCAATAGGCCAGCACATCAAAAAGCCATATCTCATTGATAACTTGTATGAAAGGATAACTATAGCCCAAAGACACAAAGGCACATTCATAGACCATAGACCAGCACATCGACGGCCCATAGACCAGCACATCGACAGCCCATAGACCAGCACATCGACAGCCCATAGACTAGCACATCGACAGCCCATAGACCAGCACATCGACAGCCCATAGATCTGCACATCGACAGCCCATAGACAAGCCCACCAACAGCCCATTGACCAACACATTCACAGCCCATAGACAAACACATCGACAGCCCATAGACAGGCACATCGACAGCTCATAGACCAACACATCGACAGCCCATAGAGCAGAACTACAACAGCCCATAGACCTACACATCGACAGCCCATAGATTATTACATCGTCAGCACATAGACCAGCACATCGACAGCCCGTAGACTAGCACATCGACAGCCCTTGGACTAGCACATCGACAGCCCATAGACCGGCACATCGACAGCTCATAGACCAACACATCGACAGCCCATAGAGCAGAACTACAACAGCCCATAGACCTACACATCGACAGCCCATAGACCAGTACATCGACAGCACATAGACCAGCACATCGACAGCCCATAGACTAGCACATCGACAGCCCGTGGACTAGCACATCCACAGCCAGTAGACCAGCACATCGACAGCCCATAGACCAGCACATCGACAGCCCATAGACCAGCACATCGACTGCCCCTAGACGAGCACATCAATAGCCCATAGACCAGCACATCAATAGCCCATAGACCAGCACATCGACAGCCCATAGACCAGCACATCGACAGCCCATTGACCACTACATCAACAGCCCATAGACCGGCACATCAACAGCCCATAGACCAACCCATCAACAGCCCATAGACCAACCCATCAACAGCCCATAGACCAGCCCATCAACAGCCCATAGACCAGCCCATCAATAGTCCATAGACCAACCCATCAACAGCCCATAGACCGGCACATCAACAGCCCATAGACCAGCCCATCAATAGCCCATTGACCAACCCACCAACAGCCCATAGACCAGTCAATTAATAGCCCATAGACCAGCCCATTAATAGCCCATAGACCAACCCATCAACAGCCCATAGACCGGCACATCAACAGCCCATAGACCAGCACATCAATAGCCCATAGAGCGGCACATCAGCAGCCCATAGACCAGCACATCAATAGCCCATAGACCAGCCCATCAACAGCCCATAGACCGGCACATCAATAGCCCATAGACCAGCCCATCAATAGCCCATAGACCAACCAATCAACAGCCCATAGACTGGCACATCAACAGCCCATAGACCAGCCCATCAATCGCCCATAGACCACTACATCAACAGCCCATAGACCGGCACATCAACAGCCCATAGACCAACCCATCAACAGCCCATATAATTAAACCATCAACAGCCCATAGACCAGCCCATCAACAGCCCATAGACCAGCCCATCAATAGCCCATAGACCAACCCATCAACAGCCCATAGACCGGCACATCAACAGCCCATAGACCAGCCCATCAATAGCTTGTTGACCAACCCATCAACAGCCCATAGACCGGCACTTCAACAGCCCATAGACCAGCACATCAATAGCCCATAGAGCGGCACATCAGCAGCCCATAGACCAGCACATCAATAGCCCATAGACCAGCCCATCAACAGCCCATAGACCGGCACATCAATAGCCCATAGACCAGCACATCAACAGCCCATAAACCAGCACATCAATAGTCCATAGACCGGCACTTCAATAGCCCATAGACAGGCACATCGATAGCCCATAGACCAGCACATCAATAGCCCATAGACCAGCACATCTACAGCCCATAGACCAGGACATCGACAGCCCATAGACTACCACATCGACAGCCCATAGACCAGCGCATCAACAGCCCGTAGACCAGCGCATCGACAGCCCATAGACTAACACATCGACAGCCCATACACCAACACATTGACAGCCCATAGAGCAGCACAACAACAGCCCATAGACCAGCACATCGACAGCCCATAGACCAGCACATCGACAGCCCATAGACCAGCATATCGACAGCCCATATACCAGCACATTAATAGCCAATAAGCCAGCACATCAATAAGCCATATCTCATTGATAACTTGTATGATAGGAAAACTATAGCCCAAAGACACAAAGGCACATTCATAGACCATAGACCAGCACATCGACAGCCCATAGACCAGCACATCAATAGCCCATAGACCAGCACATCGACAACCCATAGACTAGCACATCGACAGCCCATAGATCGGCACATCGACAGCCCATAGACAAGCCCACCAACAGCCCATAGACCAACACATTCACAGCCCATAGACAAGAACATCGACAGCCCATAGACCAGTACATCGACAGCACATAGACCAGCACATCGACAGCCCGTAGACTAGCACATCGACAGCCCGTGGACTAGCACATCGACAGCCCATAGACCGGCACATCGACAGCTCATAGACCAACACATCGACAGCCCATAGAGCAGAACTACAACAGCCCATAGACCAGTACATCGACAGCACATAGACCAGCACATCGACAGCCCATAGACTAGCACATCGACAGCCCGTGGACTAGCACATCGACAGCCCGTAGACCAGCACATCGACAGCCCATAGACCAGCACATCGACAGCCCATAGACCAGCACATCGACAGCCCATAGACCAGAACATCAATATCCCATAGACCAGCACATCGACAGCCCATAGACCAACACATCGACAGCCCATAGACCACTACATCAACAGCCCATAGACCGGCACATCAACAGCCCATAGACCAACCCATCAACAGCCCATATACCAACCCATCAACAGCCCATAGACCAGCCCATCAACAGCCCATAGACCAGCCCATCAATAGCCCATAGACCAACCCATCAACAGCCCATAGACCGGCACATCAACAGCCCATAGACCAGCCCATCAATAGCCCATTGACCAACCCATCAACAGCCCATAGACCAGTCAATCAATAGCCCATAGACCAACCCATCAACAGCCCATAGACCGGCACATCAATAGTCCATAGACCGGCACTTCAATAGCCCATAGACCAGCACATCAACAGCCCATAGACCGGCACATCAATAGTCAATAGACCGGCACTTCAATAGCCCATAGACCAGCACATCAACAGCCCATAGACCGGCACATCAATAGTCCATAGACCGGCACTTCAATAGCCCATAGACCAGCACATCAACAGCCCATAGACCGGCACATCAATAGTCCATAGACCGGCACTTCAATAGCCCATAGACAGGCACATCGATAGCCCATAGAACAGCACAACAATAGCCCATAGACCAGCGCATCGACAGCCCATAGACCAACACATCGACAGTCAACAGACTAAAACATCGACAGCCCATAGACCAGCGCATCGACAGCCCATAGACCAACACATCGACAGTCAACAGACTAAAACATCGACAGCCCATAGACCAGCGCATCAACAGCCCATAGACCAGCGCATCGACAGCCCATATACTAACACATCGACAGCCCATACACCAACACATTGACAGCCCATAGAGCAGCACAACAACACCCCATAGACCAGCACATCGACAGCCCATAGACCAGCACATCGACAGCCCATAGACCAGCACATCGACAACCCATAGACCAGCACATCGACAGCCCATAGACCAGCATATCGACAGCCCATATACCAGCACATTAATAGCCAATAGGCCAGCACATCAATAAGCCATATCTCATTGATAACTTGTATGAAAGGAAAACTATAGCCCAAAGACACAAAGGCACATTCATAGACCATAGACCAGCACATCGACAGCCCATAGACCAGCACATCGACAGCCCATAGACCACTACATCAACAGCCCATAGACCGGCACATCAACAGCCCATAGACCATCCCTTCAACAGCCCATAGACCAACCCATCAACAGCCCATAGACCAGCCCATCAATAGCCCATAGACCAACCCATCAACAGCCCATAGACATGGCACATCAACAGCCCATAGACCAGCCCATCAATAGCCCATACACCAACCCATCAACAGCCCATAGACCAACCCATCAACAGCCCGTAGACCAGCACATCAACAGCCCATGGACCAGCCCATCAATAGCCCATAGACCAACCCATCAACAACCCATAGGCCAGCCCATCAACAGCCCATAGACCAGCACATCAACAGCCCATAGACTAGCCCATCAAGAGCCCATAGACCAACCCATCAACAGCCCATAGACCAGCCCATCAATAGCCCATAGAACAACCCATCAAGAGCCCATAGACCTGCACATCAACAGCCCATAGACCAGCACATCAATAGCCCATAGGCCAGCACATCGACAGCCCATAGACCAGCACATCAATAGCCCATAGACCAGCCCATCAATAGCCCATAGACCAACCCATCAACAGCCCATAGACCAACTTATCAATAGCCCATAGACCAACCCATCGACAGCCCATAGACCGGCACATCGACAGCCCATAGACCAGCGCATCGACAGCCCATAGACCAAAGCATCGACAGTCAACAGACTAACACATCGACAGCCCATAGACCAGCACATCGACAGCCCAGAGACCAGCACATCGACAGCCCATAGACCAACACATTGACAGTCAACAGATTAACACATCGACAGCCCATAGACCAGCGCATCGACAGCCCATAGACCAATACATCGACAGCCCATAGACCAGCGCATCGACAGCCCATAGACCAGCACATCGACTGCCCATAGACCAGCACATTGACAGCCCATAGACCACCACATCGACAGCCCATAGACCGGCACATCAACAGCCCATAGGCCGGCACATCGACAGCCCATAGACCGGCACATTAATAGCCAATAGGCCAGCACATCAATAAGCCATATCTCATTGATAACTTGTATGAAAGGAAAACTATAGCCCAAAGACACAAAGGCACATTCATAGCCCATAGACCAGCACATCGACAGCCCATAGACCAGCACATCGACAGTCAACACACTAACACATCGACAGCCCATAGACCAACACATCGACAGCCCATAGACCAGCGCATCGACAGCCCATAGACCAACACATCGACAGTCAACAGACTAGCACATCAACAGCCCATAGACCAACACATCGAGCTCACATAGACCGGCACATCGACAGCCCATAGACCAACATATTGACAGTCAACAGACTAACACATCGACAGCCCATAGACCAACACATCGACAGCCCATAGACCAACACATCGACAGTCAACAGACTAACACATCGACAGCTCAAAGACCAACACATTGACAGCCCATACACCAACACATTGACAGCCCATAGAGCAGCACAACAACAGCCCATAGACCAACACATCGACAGCACATAGACCAGCACATCGACAGCCCATAGACCAGCACATCGACAGCCCATAGACCAGCACATCGACAGCCCATAGACCAGCACATCGACAGCCCATAGACCAGCACATCGACAGCCCATAGACCAGCACATCGACAGCCCATAGACCAGCACATCGACAGCCCATAGACCAGCACATCAATAGCCCATAGACCAGCACATCGACAGCCCATAGACCAGCACATCGACAGCCCATAGACCAGCACATCAATAGCCCATAGACCAGCACATCGACAGCCCATAGACTAGCACATCGACAGCCCATAGATCGGCACATCGACAGCCCATAGACAAGCCCACCAACAGCCCATAGACCAACACATTCACAGCCCATAGACAAGCACATCGACAGCCCATAGACCGGCACATCGACAGCTCATAGACCAACACATCGACAGCCCATAGAGCAGAACTACAACAGCCCATAGACCAGCACATCGACAGCCCATAGACCAGTACATCGACAGCACATAGATCAGCACATCGACAGCCCGTAGACTAGCACATCGACAGCCCGTGGACTAGCACATCGACAGCCCGTAGACAAGCACATCGACAGCCCATAGACCAGCACATCGACAGCCCATAGACCAGCACATCGACAGCCCATAGACCAGCACATCAATAGCCCATAAACCAGCACATCGACAGCCCATAGACCAGCACATCGACAGCCCATGGACCACTACATCAACAGCCCATAGACCGGCACATCAAAAGCCCATAGACCAACCCATCAACAGCCCATAGACCAACCCATACACAGCCCATAGACCAGCCCATCAACAGCCCATAGACCAGCCCATCAACAGCCCATAGACCAGCCCATCAATAGCCCATAGACCAACCCATCAACAGCCCATAGACCGACACATCAACAGCCCATAGACCAGCCCATATATAGCCCATTGACCAACCCATCAACAGCCCATAGACCAGTCAATCAATAGCCCATAGACCAACCCATCAACAGCCCATAGACCGGCACATCAACAGATCATAGACCAGCACATCAACAGCCCATAGACCAGCCCATCAATAGCCCATAGATCAACCCATCAACAGCCCATAGACCAGCACATCAACAGCCCATAGACCAGCACATCAACAGCCCATAGACCAGCCCATTAATAGCCCATAGACCAACCCATCAACAGCCCATAGACCGGCACATCAACAGCCATTAGACCAGCACATCAATAGCCCATAGAGCGGCACATCAGCAACCCATAGACCAGCACATCAATAGCCCATAGACCAGCCCTTCAACAGCCCATAGACCGGCACATCAATAGCCCATAGACCAGCACATCGACAGCCCATAGACCAGCACATCAATAGTCCATAAACCCGCACTTCAATAGCCCATAGACAGGCACATCGATAGCCCATAGACCAGCCCATCAACAGCCCATAGACCAGCCCATCAAAAGCCCATAGACCCACCCATCAACAGCCCATAGACCGACACATCAACAGGCCATAGACCAGCCCATATATAGCCCATTGACCAACCCATCAACAGCCCATAGACCAGTCAATCAATAGCCCATAGACCAACCCATCAACAGCCCATAGACCGGCACATCAACAGATCATAGACCAGCACATCAACAGCCCATAGACCAGCCCATCAATAGCCCATAGATCAACCCATCAACAGCCCATAGACCAGCACATCAACAGCCCATAGACCAGCACATCAACAGCCCATAGACCAGCCCATTAATAGCCCATAGACCAACCCATCAACAGCCCATAGACCGGCACATCAACAGCCATTAGACCAGCACATCAATAGCCCATAGAGCGGCACATCAGCAACCCATAGACCAGCACATCGACAGCCCATAGACTAGCACATCGACAGCCCGTGGGCTAGCACATCGACAGCCCGTAGACCAGCACATCGACAGCCCATAGACCAGCACATCGACAGCCCATAGACCAGCACATCGACAGCCCATAGACCAGCACATCAATAGCCCATAGACCAGCACATCAATAGCCCATAGACCAGCCCATCAACAGTTCATAGACCGGCACATCAATAGTCCATAGACCGGCACTTCAATAGCCCATAGACCAGCACATCAACAGCCCATAGACCGGCACATCAATAGTCCATAGACCGGCACTTCAATAGCCCATAGACCAGCGCATCGACAGCCCATAGACCAACACATCGACAGTCAACAGACTAAAACATCGACATCCCATAGACCAGCGCATCAACAGCCCATAGACCAGCGCATCGACAGCCCATAGACCAGCGCATCAACAACCCATAGACCAGCACATCGACAGCCCATAGACCAGCATCTCGACAGCCCATATACCAGCACATTAATAGCCAATAGGCCAGCACATCAATAAGCCATATCTCATTGATAACTTGTATGAAAGGAAAAATATAGCCCAAAGACACAAAGGCACATTCATAGACCATAGACCAGCACATCGACAGCCCATAGACCAGCACATCGACAGCCCATAGACCAGCACATAGACAGCCCATAGACCACTACATCAACAGCCCATAGACCGGCACATCAACATCCCATAGACCAACCCATCAATAGCCCATAGACCAACCCATCAACAGCCCTAAGACGAGCCCATCAATAGCCCATAGACCAACCCATCAACAGCCCATAGACCGGCACATCAACAGCCCATAGACCAGCCCATCATTAGCCCATAGACTAACCCATCAACAGCCCTTAGACCAGCCCATCAATAGCCCATAGACCAACCCATCAACAGCCCATAGACCGGCACATCAACAGCCCATAGACCAGCCCATCATTAGCCCATAGACCAACCCATCAACAGCCCATAGACCAGCCAATCAATAGCCCATAGACCAACCCATCAACAGCCCATAGACCGGCACATCAACAGCCCATAGACCAGCACACCAACAGCCCATAGACCAGCCCATCAATAGCCCATAGACCAACCCATCAACAGCCAATAGGCCAGCCCATCAACAGCCCATAGACAAGCACATCGACAGCCCATAGACCGGCACATCGACAGGTCATAGACCAAAACATTGACAGCCCATAGAGCAGAACTACAAAAGCCTATAGACCTACACATCGACAGCCCATAGACCAGTACATCGACAGAACATAGACCAGCACATCGACAGCCCGTAGACTAGCACATAGACAGCCCGTAGACCAGCACATCGACAGCACATAAACCAGCACATCGACAGCCCATAGACAAGCAAATCGACAGCCCATAGATCAGCACATCGACAGCCCATTGACCAGCACATCGACAGCCCATAGACCAGCACATCGACAGCCCATAGACCACTACATCAACAGCCCATAGACCAATACATCGACAGCCCATAGATCAGCGCATCGACAGCCCATAGACCTGCGCATCGACTGCCCATAGACCAGCACATTGACAGCCCATAGACCAGCACATCGACAGCCCATAGACCAGCACATCGACAACCCATAGACCAGCACATCGACAGCCCATAGACCAGCACATCAATAGCCCATAGACCAGCACATCGACAGCCCATAGACTAGCACATCGACAGCCCATAGATCGGCACATCGACAGCCCATAGACAAGCCCACCAACAGCCCATAGACCAACACATTCACAGCCCATAGACAAGCACATCGACAGCCCATAGACCAGCACATCGACAGTCAACAGACTAAAACATCGACAGCCCATAGACCAACACATCGACAGCCCATAGACCAGCGCATCGACAGCCCATAGACCAACACATCGACAGTCAACAGACTAACACATCGACAGCTCAAAGAGCAACACATTGACAGCCCATACACCAACACATTTACAGCCCATAGAGAAGCACAACAACAGCCCATAGACCAACACATCGACAGCCCATAGACCAGCACATCGACAGCCCATAGACCAGCACATCGACAGCCCATAGACCAGCACATCGACAGCCCATAGACCAGCACATCGACAGCCCATAGACCAGCACATCAATAGCCCATAGACCAGCACATCGACAGCCCATAGACTAGCACATCGACAGCCCATAGACTAGCACATCGACAGCCCATAGATCGGCACATCGACAGCCCATAGACAAGCCCACCAACAGCCCATAGACCAACACATTCACAGCCGATAGACAAGCACATCGACAGCCCATAGACCGGCACATCGACAGCTCATAGACCAACACATCGACAGCCCATAGAGCAGAACTACAACAGCCCATAGACCTACACATTGACAGCCCATAGACCAGTACATCGACAGCACATAGATCAGCACATCGACAGCCCATAGACAAGCCCACCAACAGCCCATAGACCAACACATTCACAGCCGATAGACAAGCACATCGACAGCCCATAGACCGGCACATCGACAGCTCATAGACCAACACATCGACAGCCCATAGAGCAGAACTACAACAGCCCATAGACCTACACATTGACAGCCCATAGACCAGTACATCGACAGCACATAGACCAGCACATCGACAGCCTGTAGACTAGCACATCGACAGCCCGTGGACTAGCACATTGACAGCCCGTAGACCAGCACATCGACAGCCCATAGACCAGCTCATCGACAGCCCATGGACCAGCACATCGTCAGCCCATAGACCAGCACATCAATAGCCCATAGACCAGCACATCGACAGCCCATAGACCAGCACATCGACAGCCCATGGACCACTAAATCAACAGACCATAGACTGGTACATCAACAGCCCATAGACCAACCCATCAACAGCCCATAGACCGGCACATCAACAGCCCATAGACCAGCCCATCAATAGCCCATTGACCAACCCATCAACAGCCCATAGACCAGTCAATCAATAGCCCATAGACCAACCCATCAACAGCCCATAGACCAACCCATCAACAGCCCATAGACCAGCACATCAACAGCCCATAGACCAGCACTTCAACAGCCCATAGACCAGCCCATCAATAGCCCATAGACCAACCCATCAACAGCCCATAGACCGGCACATCAACAGCCCATAGACCAGCACATCAATAGCCCATAGAGCGGCACATCAGCAACCCATAGACCAGCACATCAATAGCCCATAGACTAGCCCATCAACAGCCAATAGACCGGCACATCAATAGCCCATCGACCAGCACATCAACAGCCCATAGACCGGCACATCAATAGTCCATAGACCCGCACTTCAATAGCCCATAGACAGGCACATCGATAGCCCATAGACCAGCACATCAATAGCCCATAGACCAGCACATCTACAGCCCATAGACCAGGACATCGACAGCCCATAGACTAGCACATCGACAGCCCATAGACCAACACATCGACAGTCAACAGACTAACACATCGACAGCCCATAGACCAGCGCATCAACAGCCCGTAGACCAGCGCATCGACAGCCCATAGACTAACACATCGACAGCCCATACACCAACAAATTGACAGCCCATAGAGCAGCACAACAACAGCCCATAGACCAGCACATCGACAGCCCATAGACTAGCACATCGACAGCCCATAGACCAGCATATCGACAGCCCATATACCAGCACATTAATAGCCAATAGGCCAGCGCATCAATAGGACATATCTCATTGATAACTTGTATGAAAGGAAAACTATAGCCCAAAGACACAAAGGCACATTCATAGACCATAGACCAGCACATCGACAGCCCATAGACCAGCACATCAACAGCCCATAGACCAGCACATCGACAGCCCATAGACTAGCACATCGACAGCCCATAGATCGGCACATCGACAGCCCATAGACAAGCCCACCGGCACAAGCCCAGCAGCCCAGCAGCCCATAGACCGGCACATCTACAGTTCATAGACCAACACATCGACAGCACATAGACCAGTACATCGACAGCACATAGACCAGCACATCGGCAGCCCATAGACCAGCACATCGACAGCCCATAGACCAGCACATCGACAGCCCATAGACCAGCACATCAATAGCCCATGGACCTGCACATCAATAGCCCATAGACAAGAACATCGACAGCCCATAGACCAGCACATCGACAGCCCATAGACCACTACATCAACAGCCCATGCACTGGCACATCAACAGCCCATAGACCAACCCATCAACAGCCCATAGACCAACCCATCAACAGCCCATAGACCAGTCCATCAATAGCCCATAGACCAGCCTATCAATAGCCCATAGACCAACCCATCAACAGCCCATAGACCGGCACATCAATAGCCCATAGACAAGCACATCGACAGCCCATAGACCAGCACATCGACAGCCCATAGACCACTACATCAACAGCCCATACACCGGCACATCAACAGCCCATAGACCAACCCATCAACAGCCCATAGACCAACCCATCAACAGTCCATAGACCAGTCCATCAATAGCCCATAGACCAGCCCATCAATAGCTCATAGACCAACCCATCAACAGTCCATAGACCAGCCCATCAATAGCCCATAGACCAACCATCAACAGCCCATAGACCGGCACATCAACAGCCCATAGACCAGCACATCAATAGCCCATAGAGCGGCACATCAGCAGCCCATAGACCAGCACATCAATAGCCCATAGACCAGCCCATCAACAGCCCATAGACCGGCACATCAATAGCCCATAGACCAGCACATATACAGCCCATAGACCAGGACATCGACAGCCCATAGACTAGCACATCGACAGCCCATAGACCAACACATCGACAGTCAACAGACTAAAATATCGACAGCCCATAGACCAGCGCATCAACAGCCCATAGACCAGCGCATCGACTGCCCATAGACTAACACATCGACAGCCCATACACCAACACATTGACAGCCCATAGAGCAGCACAACAACAGCCCTTTGACCCGCACATCGACAAACCATAGACCAGCACATCGACAGCCCATAGACCAGCACATCGACAAACCATAGACCAGCACATCGACAGCCCATAGACCAGCATATCGTCAGCCCATATACCAGCACATTAATAACCAATAGGCCAGCACATCAATAAGCCATATCTCATTAATAACTTGTATAAAAGGAAAACTATAGCCCAAAGACACAAAGGCACATTTCATAGACCATAGACCAGCACATCGACAGCACATAGACCAGCACATCGACAGCCCATAGACCAGCACATCGACAGCCCATAGACCAGCACATCGACAGCCCATAGACCACTACATCAACAGCCCATAGACCGGCACATCAACAGCCCATAGACCAACCCATCAATAGCCCATAGACCAACCCATCAACAGCCCATAGACCAGCCCATCAATAGCCCATAGACCAACCCATCAACAGCCCATAGACCGGCACATCAACAGCCCATAGACCAGCCCATCAATAGCCCATAGACCAACCCATCAAAAGCCCATAGACCAGCCAATCAATAGCCCATAGACCAACCCATCAACAGCCCATAGACTGGCACATCAACAGCCTATAGACCAGCACACCAACAGCCCAAAGACCAGCCCATCAATATCCCATAGACCAACCCATCAACAGCCCATAGGCCAGCCCATCAACAGCCCATAGACAAGCACATCGACAGCCCATAGACCGGCACATCGACAGCTCATAGACCAACACATCGACAGCACATAGACCAGCACATCGACAGCCCGTAGACTAGCACATGGACAGCCCGTAGACCAGCACATCGACAGCAGATAAACCAGCACATCGACAGCCCATAGACCAGCACATCGACAGCCCATAGATCAGCACATCGACAGCCCATAGACCAGCACATCGACAGCCCATTGACCAGCACATCGACATCCCATAGACCACTACATCAACAGCCCATAGACAGGCACATCAACAGCCCATAGACCAACCCATCAACAGCCCATAGACCAACCCATCAACAGCCCATAGACCAGCCCATCAATAGCCCATAGACCAACCCATCAACAGCCCATAGACCGGCACATCAACAGCACATAGACCAGCCCATCAATAGCCCATACACCAACCCATCAACAGCCCATAGACCAACCCATCAACAGCCCATAGACCAGCACATCAACAGCCCATAGACCAGCCCATCAATAGCCCATAGACCAACCCATCAACAGCCCATAGACCAGCCAATCAATAGCCCATAGACCAACCCATCAACAGCCCATAGACCTGCACATCGATAGCCCATAGACCAGCACATCAATAGCCCATAGACCAGCCCATTAATAACCCATAGACCAACCCATCAACAGCCCATAGACCGGCACATCAACAGCCCATAGACCAACCCATCAATAGCCCATAGACCAACCCATCAACAGCCCATAAACCAGCACATCAACAGCCCATAGACCAGCACACCAACAGCCCATAGACCAGCCCATCAATAGCCCATAGGCCAGCACATCGACAGCCCATAGACCAGCACATCAACAGCCCATAGAACAGCACATCAATAGCCCATAGACCAGCACATCTACAGCCCATAGACCAGCACATCTACAGCCCATAGACTAACACATTGACAGTCCATACACCAACACATTGACAGCCCATAGACCAGCACATCTACAGCCCATAGACTAACACATTGACAGTCCATACACCAAAACATTGACAGCCCATAGACCAGCACATTGACAGCCCATAGACTAGCACATCTATAGCCCATAGACCAGCACATCTACAGCCCATAGACCAGCACATCTACAGCCCATAGACCGGCACATCAATAGCCCATAGACCGGCACATCAATAGCCCATAGACCGGCACATCAACAGCCCATAGATCAGCACATCTACAGCCCATAGACTAACACATCGACAGCCCAAATCTATAGTCCTTAGACAAGCACAATAGCCCATAGAGCTTTAGACTTTTGGAGGGACAGGCCACGTGTTATTTCCAGGTTTGTCTTCTGAATATAATGACTGGTTCCTCACTGTCTTCAAGCTGTGGTTGATATTTTAAAGTCCAGTAAAATTCTGACGTTTCAGGGAGATAAGAAGAGCGACACGTGGATCTTCTGCCTGGCCGTCCTGCTGAGCAGCGCCCTGGTCTACAACAGCAAAAACGTCATTGATGAATACGCCATCGAGAAGCTGCAGTATCCTTATAAAGTAACCCTTCTTTTTGCTGTTTTTGTGTCTTAGATTCATGTTTGAGGTTCGGAGGACGACATTGTCAACACAATTCTTTTTTTTAATTTAATGGTTTAAAATGATGTAAAGGGGACATGTTATACTCCATCAGTGCTACACGTATCCAAGACATCTATGGTTTCCAAATGGACTGGATGACTTTATTTATTGGAAATTATCTATATATTATCTTATTAACATCTAATTGAGGAAGTTTATGTATGATCAGTCCAGAGCTTAACATTAACCACTTCACCTCTGACCATCTATAGATGTCTGGAGGGGGGGGGGGGGGCTGTGGGCTGGTATTATTGGGTGGAAAAGCCCGAAAGCCGAGGGCTCTCTCACACCAGTAACATCAGGCTGCTGCTGCTTTATTATAACGGCGGACCGCTCTCAAAGCGCATTCATGAGGGAGCGGGTTTGGGGGCGGCATGATGCGTGGCGGTCACCACTGGCCTATGGAATGAGTGGGGTGGTCCGGGAAGGAGGAGGCACCTCGGACGCCCCCCTCATGAATACATCGGATCGCTTTGAGAGCAGTCCGGTATTATTACTATTCAGCGCCACAGTGTTAGTTAGCGTTATCGGAGGTTTTGGATAACGCTATCACTGTAACACGGCTGCGTTTGTTTTAGCTGCTTACTTTAGTAACATCTCCTAGTGCACTTTTTCAGTGCACTCTTTAACCATCTGTAGACGACCGTGTACTGTTGTGTTCAGAGTTATTTCCAGTGGATACTGAGGTGAGTGTAACAGGCTTAGTATTAGCATTTTTCTTCAGCTAACACTTAGCCCTGACCTTAGTAATGCCAATTATTACTATGGTGAGAAACTATTAATGAGGTGAAATTCAAGTTAAATAGAGACATAATTTTGATAGGAACATATTTTAATAGAATAAAAGTTCCCAAAACATTCTGGTGAACCATATTATTAAAAAAAAAAAAAAAATCCTGATCATGCATCTAATAGGCTGCAATCCACCATATGCCGGGATCTGAAACAGATACAAGGTGAAACAAAAAGATCAATAAAACAAAAAAACAAACATAAATATTATTATCACCTTCTCCCGGGATCAGATCTGCTCTCATTTAGTCACATCCTGGGGGTTTTGGCAAAAGGCATTTACATGACTTCTATGAGCACTAGAAGTGCCTACAGCAGCAGTAACACTAGATATGACCCTGAATGCAGGTCCTGCTGATTGTAGGGGCACAGGACACGACTGCTGCACAGAGCTCCTGCCCCACACCCAGTGGTGAAGCTAGGAGAGACAGGGCCCCCTAGCAGGCTACTGCATGGGGTCCCCCGTTCCACATATTAGTATACTCACACATATAAATACACTTGTGCATATACACATACATACAGTGCCATATGCAACATACTCACATACAGTGTATGCAGACATCACAGAAACTTCATATATACATCACAGTATATGTTATATACATATTATGCTGGACATGTGCAGTACAATATAGATATAATGGTGCACATCCTCCATTCTTTATTGTGTCAGGTCGCATGACTGGGCCCCCTTGCACTGCGGGCCCCATAGAGGCTGCTAGGGCTGCTACCGCTGTAGTTATGCCCCTGCCCACACCAGCCAAAGCACTTAAACATCAATGGTGTGGTGTAGCTTGGTGCCCGACTTTTTCCATCTCACCAGGTGCTGATGGGTCCCAGGACAGTGATAAGGGGGTTGATGTTCGCCCCTTTTTCTCTGGTGTTGGCGCCATCTATTTGACAGCATTATTTCTAAGGTGAATTTCAAGTTAAAAGAAACACAATCCAGGAAAACCATTTTATTTATAAAAAATCCTGAAGACGACAAAGTCCATCATATCCGATGGAGTCCAACACATACAAGGCTCTGCTAAGGGGAAAACATTTGAATGCTTGGAGGCTCCTGCAATTTATCAATAGGGTAAACACATATAGAATTTCTTATTTCTCATTTTTGAAGCCCAAACTGGAGGTGGATAGGAAAGATGACTAATGTAACACTGCTTCTACTTGACCCTCTATTAGTTTTTGCCTATGAGACACTTGGCCTTTTAACCCTTAATTGACTTGTGCAGTTATGTGGCTGAATTGGCTGAACTCATTAAAGTGCAGTCTGGAGACGATGACATTGATGAAGCAGAGTATTCCAGACACTTCCCCATCTTCATATGGGCCTTGAGAGACGTCATGTTAAAGCTAGAGCACAACGGGAAGCCAATCACTGAGGATGAATATCTGGAGGACGCCATGACCCTAAAGAAAGGTAATAATGATGATGAGAATACAAAAATCAGCATGGAGGGATTTTCTCCACCGAAAAAAAAACAGACCATAAGCTACAATAGACTAAGCCCAATCATTGAGGTATAGAATAACCTGTGACATCATCTATTGTCAGTAGTGATGTAATGATGGGTCAGTCTTAACTATATAGAGGTAATTGTACAGGGAGGGGGAGGAGATAAGCTGTGACATCATCTATTGTCAGTAGTGATGTAATGATGGGTCAGTCTTATCTATATAGAGGTAATTGTACAGGGAGGGGGAGGAGATAAGCTGTGACATCATCTATTGTCAGTAGTGATGTAATGATGGGTCAGTGTTATCTATATAGAGGTCATTGTACAGGGAGGGGGAGGAGATAAGCTGTGACATCATCTATTGTCAGTAGTGATGTAATGATGGGTCAGTGTTATCTATATAGAGGTCATTGTACAGGGAGGGGGAGGAGATAAGCTGTGACATCATCTATTGTCAGTAGTGATGTAATGATGGGTCAGTTTTATCTATATAGAGGTCATTATACAGGGAGGGGGAGGAGATAAGCTGTGACATCATCTAAAGTCAGTAGTGATGTAATGATGGGTCAGTGTTATCTATATAGAGGTCATTGTACAGGGAGGGGGAGGAGGAGATAAGCTGTGACATCATCGATTGTCAGTAGTGATGTAATGATGTGTCAGTTTTATCTATATAGAGGTCATTATACAGGGAGGGGGAGGAGATAAGCTGTGACATCATCTATTGTCAGTAGTGATGTAATGATGGGTCAGTGTTATCTATATAGAGGTCATTGTACAGGGAGGAGGAGATAAGCTGTGACATCATCTATTGTCAGTAGTGATTTAATGATGTGTCAGTGTTATCTATATAGAGGTAATTGTACAGGGAGGGGGAGGAGATAAGCTGTGACATCATCTATTGTCAGTAGTGATGTAGTGATGGGTCAGTGTTATCTATATAGAGGTCATTGTACAGGGAGGGGGAGGAGATAAGCTGTGACATCATCTATTGTCAGTAGTGATATAGTGATGGGTCAGTGTTATCTATATAGAGGTCATTGTACAGGGAGGGGGGGAGGAGATACGCTGTGACATAATCTATTGTCAGTAGTGATGTAATGATGGGTCAGTGTTATCTATATAGAGGTCATTGTACAGGGAGGAGGAGGAGATAAGCTGTGACATCATCTAAAGTCAGTAGTGATGTAATGATGGGTCAGTTTTATCTATATAGGGGTCATTGTACAGGAAGGGGGAGGGGATAAGCTGTGACATCATCTATTGTCAGTAGTGATGTAATGATGGGTCAGTGATATCTATATAGAGGTCATTGTACAGGGAGGAGGAGATAAGCTGTGACATCATCTATTGTCAGTAGTGATGTAATGATGGATCAGTCTTATCTATATATAGGTCATTGTACAGGGAGGAGGAGGAGATAAGCTGTGACATCATCTATTGTCAGTAGTGATGTAATGATGGGTCAGTGCTATCTATATAGAGGTCATTGTACAGGAAGGGGAGGAGATAAGCTGTGACATCATCTATTGTCAGTAGTGATGCAATGATGGGTCAGTGTTATCTATATAGAGGTCATTGTACAGAAAGGGGGAGGAGATAAGCTGTGACATCATCTATTGTCAGTAGTGATGTAATGATGGGTCAGTGTTATCTATATAGAGGTCATTGTACGGGGAGGGGGAGCAGATAAGCTGTGACATCATCTATTGTCAGAAGTGATGTAATGATGGGTCAGTGTTATCAATATAGAGGTCATTGTACAGGGAGGAGGAGGAGATAAGCTGTGACATCATCTATTGTCAGGAGTGATGTATTGATGGGTCAGTGTTATCTATATAGAGGTCATTGTACAGGGAGGAGGAGGAGATAAGCTGTGACATCATCTATTGTCAGGAGTGATGTATTGATGGGTCAGTGTTATCTATATAGAGGTCATTGTACAGGGAGGAGGAGGAGATAAGCTGTGACATCATCTATTGTCAGCAGTGATGTAATGATGGGTCAGTGTTATCTATTTAGAGGTCATTGTACAGGGAGGAGGAGGAGATAAGCTGTGACATCATCTATAGTCAGTAGTGATGTAATGATGTGTCAGTGTTATCTATATAGAGGTCATTGTGCAGGGAGGAGGAGGAGATAAGCTGTGACATCATCTATTGTTAGTAGTGATGTAATGATGGGTCAGTGTTATCTATATAGAGGTCATTGTACAGGAGGGGAAGAGATAAGCTGTGGTATCATCTATTGTCAGGAGTGATGTAATGATGGGTCAGTGTTATCTATATAGAGGTCATTGTACGGGGAGGGGGAGGAGATAAGCTGTGACATCATCTATTGTCAGTAGTGATGTAATGATGGGTCAGTGTTATCTATATAGAGGACATTGTACAGGGAGGGGGAGGATATAAGCTGTGACATCATCTATTGTCAGTAGTGATGTAATGATATGTCAGTTTTATCTATATAGAGGTCATTATACAGGGAGGGGGAGGAGATAAGCTGTGACATCATCTATTGTCAGTAGTGATGTAATGATTGGTCAGTGTTATCTATATAGAGATCATTGTACAGGGGGGGGGGATAAGCTGTGACATCATCTATTGTCAGTAGTGATGTAATGATGGGTCAGTGTTATTTATATAGAGATCATTGTACAGGGGGGGGGGATAAGCTGTGACATCATCTATTGTCAGTATTGATGTAATGATGGGTCAGTGTTATCTATATAGAGGTCATTGTACAGGGGGGGGGGGTAAGCTGTGACATCATCTATTGTCAGTAGTGATGTAATGATGGGTCAGTGTTATCTATATAGAGGTCATTGTACAGGGGGGGGGGAGGGGATAAGCTGTGACACCATCTATTGTCAGTAGTGATGTAATGATGGGTCAGTGTTATCTATATAGAGGACATTGTACAGGGAGGGGGAGGAGATAAGCTGTTACATCATCTATTGTCAGTTGTGATGTAATGATGGGTCAGTGTTATCTATATAGAGGACATTGTACAGGGAGGGGGAGGAGATAAGCTTTGACATCATCTATTGTCAGTAGTGATGTAATGATGGGTCAGTGTTATCTATATAGAGGTCATAGTACAGGGGGGGGAGGGGATAAGCTGTGACACCATCTATTGTCAGTAGTGATGTAATGATGGGTCAGTGTTATCTATATAGAGGACATTGTACAGGGAGGGGGAGGAGATAAGCTGTTACATCATCTATTGTCAGTAGTGATGTAATGATGGGTCAGTGTTATCTATATAGAGGACATTGTACAGGGAGGGGGAGGAGATAAGCTGTGACATCATCTATTGTCAGTAGTGATGTAATGATGTGTCAGTTTTATCTATATAGAGGTCATTATACAGGGAGGGGGAGGAGATAAGCTGTGACATCATCTATTGTCAGTAGTGATGTAATGATGGGTCAGTGTTATCTATATAGAGGTCATTGTACAGGGAGAAGGAGATAAGCTGTGACATAATCTATTGTCAGAAGTGATGTAGTGATGGGTCAGTGTTATCTATATAGAGGTCATTGTACAGGGAGGGGGGGTGGAGATAAGCTGTGACATCATCTATTGTCAGGAGTGATGTAATGATGGGTCAGTGTTATCTATATAGAGGTTATTGTACGGGGAGGGGGAGGAGATAAGCTGTGACATCATCTAAAGTCAGTAGTGATGTAATGATGGGTCAGTGTTATCTATATAGAGGACATTGTACAGGGAATGGGGGGAGGAGATAAGCTGTGGCATCATCTATTGTCAGTAGTGATGTAATGATGGGTCAGTGTTATCTATATAGAGGTCATTGTACAGGGAGGGAGAGGAGATAAGCTGTGACATCATCTATTGTCAGTAGTGATGTAATGATGTTTCAGTTTTATCTATATAGAGGTCATTATACAGGGAGGGGGAAGAGATAAGCTGTGACATCATCTATTGTTAGTAGTGATGTAATGATGGGTCAGTGTTATCTATATAGAGGTCATTGTACAGGAGGGGAAGAGATAAGCTGTGGTATCATCTATTGTCAGGAGTGATGTAATGATGGGTCAGTGTTATCTATATAGAGGTCATTGTACAGGGAGGAGGAGGAGATAAGCTGTGACATCATCTATTGTCAGTAGTGATGTAATGATGGGTCAGTGTTATCTATATAGAGGTCATTGTGCAGGGAGGGGGAGGAGATAAGCTGTGACATCATCTATTGTCAGTAGTGATGTAATGATGTTTCAGTTTTATCTATATAGAGGTCATTATACAGGGAGGGGGAGGAGATAAGCTGTGACATCATCTATTGTCAGTAGTGATGTAATGATGGGTCAGTGTTATCTATATAGAGGTCATTGTACAGGGAGTAGGAGATAAGCTGTGACATCATCTATTGTCAGTAGTGATGTAATGATGGGTCAGTGTTATCTATATAGAGGACAATGTACAGGGAATGGGGGGAGGAGATAAGCTGTGACATCATCTATTGTCAGTAGTGATGTAATGATGGGTCAGTGTTATCTATATAGAGGTCATTGTACAGGGAGTAGGAGATAAGCTGTGACATCATCTATTGTCAGTAGTGATGTAATGATGGGTCAGTGTTATCTATATAGAGGACAATGTACAGGGAATGGGGGGGAGGAGATAAGCTGTGACATCATCTATTGTCAGTAGTGATGTAATGATGTGTCAGTTTATCTATATAGAGGTCATTATACAGGGAGGGGGAGGATATAAGCTGTGACATCATCTATTGTCAGTAGTGATGTAATGATGGGTCAGTGTTATCTATATAAAGGTTATTGTACGGCGAGGGGGAGGAGATAAGCTGTGACATCATCTATTGTCAGTAGTGATGTAGTGATGGGTCAGTGTTATCTATATAGAGGTCATTGTACAGGGAGAAGGGGTGGAGATAAGCTTTGACATCAACTATTGTCAGTAGTGATGTAATGATGGGTCAGTGTTATCTATATAGAGGTCATTGTACAGGGAGGGGGAGGAGATGAGCTGTGACATCATCTATTGTCAGTAGTGATGTAGTGATGGGTCAGTGTTATCTATATAGAGGTCATTGTACAGGGAGGGGGAGGGGATAAGCTGTGACATCATCTATTGTTAGTTGTGATGTAATGATGGGTCAGTGTTATCTATATAGAGGTCATTGTACAGGAGGGGAAGAGATAAGCTGTGGTATCATCTATTGTCAGGAGTGATGTAATGATGGGTCAGTGTTATCTATATAGAGGTCATTGTACGGGGAGGGGGAGGAGATAAGCTGTGATATCATCTATTGTCAGTAGTGATGTAATGATGGGTCAGTGTTATCTATATAGAGGTCATTGTACAGGGAGGAGGAGGAGATAAGCTGTGACATCATCTATTGTCAGGAGTGATGTAATGATGGGTCAGTGTTATCTATATAGAGGTCATTGTACAGGAGGGGAAGAGATAAGCTGTGGTATCATCTATTGTCAGGAGTAATGTAATGATGGGTCAGTGTTATCTATATAGAGGTCATTGTACGGGGAGGGGGAAGAGATAAGCTGTGACATCATCTATTGTCAGTAGTGATGTAATGATGGGTCAGTGTTATCTATATAGAGGTCATTGTACAGGGAGGAGGAGGAGATAAGCTGTGACATCATCTATTGTCAGGAGTGATGTATTGATGGGTCAGTGTTATCTATATAGAGGTCATTGTACAGGGAGGAGGAGGAGATAAGCTGTGACATCATCTATTGTCAGCAGTGATGTAATGATGGGTCAGTGTTATCTATATAGAGGTCATTGTACAGGGAGGAGGAGGAGATAAGCTGTGACATCATCTATAGTCAGTAGTGATGTAATGATGTGTCAGTGTTATCTATATAGAGGTCATTGTACAGGAGGGGAAGAGATAAGCTGTGGTATCATCTATTGTCAGGAGTGATGTAATGATGGGTCAGTGTTATCTATATAGAGGTCATTGTACGGGGAGGGGGAAGAGATAAGCTGTGACATCATCTATTGTTAGTAGTGATGTAATGATGGGTCAGTGTTATCTATATAGAGGTCATTGTACAGGAGGGGAAGAGATAAGCTGTGGTATCATCTATTGTCAGGAGTGATGTAATGATGGGTCAGTGTTATCTATATAGAGGTCATTGTACAGGGAGGAGGAGGAGATAAGCTGTGACATCATCTATTGTCAGCAGTGATGTAATGATGGGTCAGTGTTATCTATATAGAGGTCATTGTACAGGGAGGAGGAGGAGATAAGCTGTGACATCATCTATAGTCAGTAGTGATGTAATGATGTGTCAGTGTTATCTATATAGAGGTCATTGTGCAGGGAGGAGGAGGAGATAAGCTGTGACATCATCTATTGTTAGTAGTGATGTAATGATGGGTCAGTGTTATCTATATAGAGGTCATTGTACAGGAGGGGAAGAGATAAGCTGTGGTATCATCTATTGTCAGGAGTGATGTAATGATGGGTCAGTGTTATCTATATAGAGGTCATTGTACGGGGAGGGGGAGGAGATAAGCTGTGACATCATCTATTGTCAGTAGTGATGTAATGATGGGTCAGTGTTATCTATATAGAGGACATTGTACAGGGAGGGGGAGGATATAAGCTGTGACATCATCTATTGTCAGTAGTGATGTAATGATATGTCAGTTTTATCTATATAGAGGTCATTATACAGGGAGGGGGAGGAGATATGCTGTGACATCATCTATTGTCAGTAGTGATGTAATGATTGGTCAGTGTTATCTATATAGAGGTCATTGTACAGGGAGTAGGAGATAAGCTGTGACATCATCTATTGTCAGTAGTGATGTAATGATGGGTCAGTGTTATCTATATAGAGATCATTGTACAGGGGGGGGGGATAAGCTGTGACATCATCTATTGTCAGTAGTGATGTAATGATGGGTCAGTGTTATCTATATAGAGATCATTGTACAGGGGGGGGGATAAGCTGTGACATCATCTATTGTCAGTATTGATGTAATGATGGGTCAGTGTTATCTATATAGAGGTCATTGTACAAGGGGGGGGGGGGGGTAAGCTGTGACATCATCTATTGTCAGTAGTGATGTAATGATGGGTCAGTGTTATCTATATAGAGGTCATTGTACAGGGGGGGGGGAGGGGATAAGCTGTGACACCATCTATTGTCAGTAGTGATGTAATGATGGGTCAGTGTTATCTATATAGAGGACATTGTACAGGGAGGGGGAGGAGATAAGCTGTTACATCATCTATTGTCAGTTGTGATGTAATGATGGGTCAGTGTTATCTATATAGAGGACATTGTACAGGGAGGGGGAGGAGATAAGCTTTGACATCATCTATTGTCAGTAGTGATGTAATGATGGGTCAGTGTTATCTATATAGAGGTCATAGTACAGGGGGGGGAGGGGATAAGCTGTGACACCATCTATTGTCAGTAGTGATGTAATGATGGGTCAGTGTTATCTATATAGAGGACATTGTACAGGGAGGGGGAGGAGATAAGCTGTTACATCATCTATTGTCAGTAGTGATGTAATGATGGGTCAGTGTTATCTATATAGAGGACATTGTACAGGGAGGGGGAGGAGATAAGCTGTGACATCATCTATTGTCAGTAGTGATGTAATGATGTGTCAGTTTTATCTATATAGAGGTCATTATACAGGGAGGGGGAGGAGATAAGCTGTGACATCATCTATTGTCAGTAGTGATGTAATGATGGGTCAGTGTTATCTATATAGAGGTCATTGTACAGGGAGAAGGAGATAAGCTGTGACATAATCTATTGTCAGAAGTGATGTAGTGATGGGTCAGTGTTATCTATATAGAGGTCATTGTACAGGGAGGGGGGTGGAGATAAGCTGTGACATCATCTATTGTCAGGAGTGATGTAATGATGGGTCAGTGTTATCTATATAGAGGTTATTGTACGGGGAGGGGGAGGAGATAAGCTGTGACATCATCTAAAGTCAGTAGTGATGTAATGATGGGTCAGTGTTATCTATATAGAGGACATTGTACAGGGAATGGGGGGAGGAGATAAGCTGTGGCATCATCTATTGTCAGTAGTGATGTAATGATGGGTCAGTGTTATCTATATAGAGGTCATTGTACAGGGAGGGAGAGGAGATAAGCTGTGACATCATCTATTGTCAGTAGTGATGTAATGATGTTTCAGTTTTATCTATATAGAGGTCATTATACAGGGAGGGGGAGGAGATAAGCTGTGACATCATCTATTGTCAGTAGTGATGTAATGATGGGTCAGTGTTATCTATATAGAGGTCATTGTGCAGGGAGGGGGAGGAGATAAGCTGTGACATCATCTATTGTCAGTAGTGATGTAATGATGTTTCAGTTTTATCTATTTAGAGGTCATTATACAGGGAGGGGGAGGAGATAAGCTGTGACATCATCTATTGTCAGTAGTGATGTAATGATGGGTCAGTGTTATCTATATAGAGGTCATTGTACAGGGAGTAGGAGATAAGCTGTGACATCATCTATTGTCAGTAGTGATGTAATGATGGGTCAGTGTTATCTATATAGAGGACAATGTACAGGGAATGGGGGGAGGAGATAAGCTGTGACATCATCTATTGTCAGTAGTGATGTAATGATGGGTCAGTGTTATCTATATAGAGGTCATTGTACAGGGAGTAGGAGATAAGCTGTGACATCATCTATTGTCAGTAGTGATGTAATGATGGGTCAGTGTTATCTATATAGAGGACAATGTACAGGGAATGGGGGGGAGGAGATAAGCTGTGACATCATCTATTGTCAGTAGTGATGTAATGATGTGTCAGTTTATCTATATAGAGGTCATTATACAGGGAGGGGGAGGATATAAGCTGTGACATCATCTATTGTCAGTAGTGATGTAATGATGGGTCAGTGTTATCTATATAAAGGTTATTGTACGGCGAGGGGGAGGAGATAAGCTGTGACATCATCTATTGTCAGTAGTGATGTAGTGATGGGTCAGTGTTATCTATATAGAGGTCATTGTACAGGGAGAAGGGGTGGAGATAAGCTTTGACATCAACTATTGTCAGTAGTGATTTAATGATGGGTCAGTGTTATCTATATAGAGGTCATTGTACAGGGAGGGGGAGGAGATGAGCTGTGACATCATCTATTGTCAGTAGTGATGTAGTGATGGGTCAGTGTTATCTATATAGAGGTCATTGTACAGGGAGGGGGAGGGGATAAGCTGTGACATCATCTATTGTTAGTTGTGATGTAATGATGGGTCAGTGTTATCTATATAGAGGTCATTGTACAGGAGGGGAAGAGATAAGCTGTGGTATCATCTATTGTCAGGAGTGATGTAATGATGGGTCAGTGTTATCTATATAGAGGTCATTGTACGGGGAGGGGGAGGAGATAAGCTGTGATATCATCTATTGTCAGTAGTGATGTAATGATGGGTCAGTGTTATCTATATAGAGGTCATTGTACAGGGAGGAGGAGGAGATAAGCTGTGACATCATCTATTGTCAGGAGTGATGTAATGATGGGTCAGTGTTATCTATATAGAGGTCATTGTACAGGAGGGGAAGAGATAAGCTGTGGTATCATCTATTGTCAGGAGTAATGTAATGATGGGTCAGTGTTATCTATATAGAGGTCATTGTACGGGGAGGGGGAAGAGATAAGCTGTGACATCATCTATTGTCAGTAGTGATGTAATGATGGGTCAGTGTTATCTATATAGAGGTCATTGTACAGGGAGGAGGAGGAGATAAGCTGTGACATCATCTATTGTCAGGAGTGATGTATTGATGGGTCAGTGTTATCTATATAGAGGTCATTGTACAGGGAGGAGGAGGAGATAAGCTGTGACATCATCTATTGTCAGCAGTGATGTAATGATGGGTCAGTGTTATCTATATAGAGGTCATTGTACAGGGAGGAGGAGGAGATAAGCTGTGACATCATCTATAGTCAGTAGTGATGTAATGATGTGTCAGTGTTATCTATATAGAGGTCATTGTACAGGAGGGGAAGAGATAAGCTGTGGTATCATCTATTGTCAGGAGTGATGTAATGATGGGTCAGTGTTATCTATATAGAGGTCATTGTACGGGGAGGGGGAAGAGATAAGCTGTGACATCATCTATTGTTAGTAGTGATGTAATGATGGGTCAGTGTTATCTATATAGAGGTCATTGTACAGGAGGGGAAGAGATAAGCTGTGGTATCATCTATTGTCAGGAGTGATGTAATGATGGGTCAGTGTTATCTATATAGAGGTCATTGTACGGGGAGGGGGAGGAGATAAGCTGTGACATCATCTATTGTCAGTAGTGATGTAATGATGGGTCAGTGTTATCTATATAGAGGACATTGTACAGGGAGGGGGAGGATATAAGCTGTGACATCATCTATTGTCAGTAGTGATGTAATGATATGTCAGTTTTATCTATATAGAGGTCATTATACAGGGAGGGGGAGGAGATAAGCTGTGACATCATCTATTGTCAGTAGTGATGTAATGATAGGTCAGTGTTATCTATATAGAGGTCATTGTACAGGGAGTAGGAGATAAGCTGTGACATCATCTATTGTCAGTAGTGATGTAATGATGGGTCAGTGTTATCTATATAGAGGTCATTGTACAGGGGGGGGGGAGGGGATAAGCTGTGACACCATCTATTGTCAGTAGTGATGTAATGATGGGTCAGTGTTATCTATATAGAGGTTATTGTACGGGGAGGGGGAGGAGATAAGCTGTGACATCATCTATTGTCAGTAGTGATGTAATGATGGGTCAGTGTTATCTATATAGAGGACATTGTACAGGGAGGGGGAGGAGATAAGCTGTTACATCATCTATTGTCAGTAGTGATGTAATGATGGGTCAGTGTTATCTATATAGAGGACATTGTACAGGCAGGGGGAGGAGATAAGCTGTGACATCATCTATTGTCAGTAGTGATGTAATGATGTGTCAGTTTTATCTATATAGAGGTCATTATACAGGGAGGGGGAGGAGATAAGCTGTGACATCATCTATTGTCAGTAGTGATGTAATGATGGGTCAGTGTTATCTATATAGAGGTCATTGTACAGGGAGAAGGAGATAAGCTGTGACATAATCTATTGTCAGAAGTGATGTAGTGATGGGTCAGTGTTATCTATATAGAGGTCATTGTACAGGGAGGGGGGGTGGAGATAAGCTGTGACATCATCTATTGTCAGGAGTGATGTAATGATGGGTCAGTGTTATCTATATAGAGGTTATTGTACGGGGAGGGGGAGGAGATAAGCTGTGACATCATCTAAAGTCAGTAGTGATGTAATGATGGGTCAGTGTTATCTATATAGAGGACATTGTACAGGGAATGGGGGGAGGAGATAAGCTGTGACATCATCTATTGTCAGTAGTGATGTAATGATGGGTCAGTGTTATCTATATAGAGGTCATTGTACAGGGAGGGAGAGGAGATAAGCTGTGACATCATCTATTGTCAGTAGTGATGTAATGATGGGTCAGTGTTATCTATATAGAGGTCATTGTGCAGGGAGGGGGAGGAGATAAGCTGTGACATCATCTATTGTCAGTAGTGATGTAATGATGTTTCAGTTTTATCTATATAGAGGTCAATATACAGGGAGGAAGAGGAGATAAGCTGTGACATCATCTATTGTCAGTAGTGATGTAATGATGGGTCAGTGTTATCTATATAGAGGTCATTGTACAGGGAGTAGGAGATAAGCTGTGACATCATCTATTGTCAGTAGTGATGTAATGATGTGTCAGTTTATCTATATAGAGGTCATTATACAGGGAGGGGGAGGATATAAGCTGTGACATCATCTATTGTCAGTAGTGATGTAATGATGGGTCAGTGTTATCTATATAAAGGTTATTGTACGGGGAGGGGGAGGAGATAAGCTGTGACATCATCTAAAGTCAGTAGTGATGTAATGATGGGTCAGTGTTATCTATATAGAGGACATTGTACAGGGAATGGGGGGAGGAGATAAGCTGTGACATCATCTATTGTCAGTAGTGATGTAATGATGTGTCAGTTTATCTATATAGAGGTCATTATACAGGGAGGGGAAGGATATAAGCTGTGACATCATCTATTGTCAGTAGTGATGTAATGATGGGTCAGTGTTATCTATATAAAGGTTATTGTACGGGGAGGGGGAGGAGATAAGCTGTGACATCATCTAAAGTCAGTAGTGATGTAATGATGGGTCAGTGTTATCTATATAGAGGACATTGTACAGGGAATGGGGGGAGGAGATAAGCTGTGACATCATCTATTGTCAGTAGTGATGTAATGATGTTTCAGTTTTATCTATATAGAGGTCATTATACAGGGAGGGGGAGGAGATAAGCTGTGACATCATCTATTGTCAGTAGTGATGTAATGATGTGTCAGTGTTATCTATATAGAGGTCATTGTACAGGGAGTAGGAGATAAGCTGTGACATCATCTATTGTCAGGAGTGATGTAATGATGGGTCAGTGTTATCTATATAAAGGTCATTGTACAGGGAGGAGGAGATAAGCTGTGACATCATCTATTGTCAGTAGTGATGTAATGATGGGTCAGTGTTATCTATATAGAGGTCATTGTACAGGGAGAAGGGGTGGAGATAAGCTTTGACATTACCTATTGTCAGTAGTGATGTAATGACGGGTCAGTGTTATCTATATAGAGGTCATTGTACAGGGAGGGGGAGGAGATGAGCTGTGACATCATCTATTGTCAGTAGTGATGTAGTGATGGGTCAGTGTTATCTATATAGAGGTCATTGTACAGGGAGGGGGAGGGGATAAGCTGTGACATCATCTATTGTTAGTTGTGATGTAATGATGGGTCAGTGTTATCTATATAGAGGTCATTGTACAGGAGGGGAAGAGATAAGCTGTGGTATCATCTATTGTCAGGAGTGATGTAATGATGGGTCAGTGTTATCTATATAGAGGTCATTGTACGGGTAGGGGGAAGAGATAAGCTGTGATATCATCTATTGTCAGTAGTGATGTAATGATGGGTCAGTGTTATCTATATAGAGGTCATTGTACAGGGAGGAGGAGGAGATAAGCTGTGACATCATCTATTGTCAGGAGTGATGTAATGATGGGTCAGTGTTATCTATATAGAGGTCATTGTACAGGAGGGGAAGAGATAAGCTGTGGTATCATCTATTGTCAGGAGTGATGTAATGATGGGTCAGTGTTATCTATATAGAGGTCATTGTACAGGGGGGGGGATAAGCTGTGACATCATCTAAAGTCAGTAGTGATGTAATGATGGGTCAGTGTTATCTATATAGAGGTCATTGTACAGGAGGGGAAGAGATAAGCTGTGGTATCATCTATTGTCAGGAGTGATGTAATGATGGGTCAGTGTTATCTATATAGAGGTCATTGTACAGGGAGTAGGAGATAAGCTGTGACATCATCTATTGTTAGTTGTGATGTAATGATGGGTCAGTGTTATCTATATAGAGGTCATTGTACAGGAGGGGAAGAGATAAGCTGTGACATCATCTATTGTCAGCAGTGATGTAATGATGGGTCAGTGTTATCTATATAGAGGTCATTGTACAGGGAGGAGGAGGAGATAAGCTGTGGTATCATCTATTGTCAGGAGTGATGTAATGATGGGTCAGTGTTATCTATATAGAGGTCATTGTATAGGGAATGGGGGGAGGAGATAAGCTGTGACATCATCTATTGTCAGTAGTGATGTAATGATGGGTCAGTGTTATCTATATAGAAGTCATTGTACAGGGAGGGAGAGGAGATAAGCTGTGACATCATCTATCGTCAGTAGTGATGTAATGATGGGTCAGTGTTATCTATATAGAGGTCATTGTACAGGGGGGGGGAGGGGATAAGCTGTGACACCATCTATTGTCAGTAGTGATGTAATGATGGGTCAGTGTTATCTATATAGAGGACATTGTACAGGAAGGGGTAGGAGATAAGCTGTGACATCATCTATTGTCAGTAGTGATGTAATGATGGGTCAGTGTTATCTATATAGAGGTCATTGTACAGGGAGGGGGAGGAGATAAGCTGTTACATCATCTATTGTCAGTAGTGATGTAATGATGGGTCAGTGTTATCTATATAGAGGACATTGTACAGGGAGGGGGAGGAGATAAGCTGTGACATCATCTATTGTCAGTAGTGATGTAATGATGTGTCAGTTTTATCTATATAGAGGTCATTATACAGGGAGGGGGAGGAGATAAGCTGTGACATCATCTATTGTCAGTAGTGATGTAATGATGGGTCAGTGTTATCTATATAGAGGTCATTGTACAGGGAGAAGGAGATAAGCTGTGACATAATCTATTGTCAGAAGTGATGTAGTGATGGGTCAGTGTTATCTATATAGAGGTCATTGTACAGGGAGGGGGGGTGGAGATAAGCTGTGACATCATCTATTGTCAGGAGTGATGTAATGATGGGTCAGTGTTATCTATATAGAGGTTATTGTACGGGGAGGGGGAGGAGATAAGCTGTGACATCATCTAAAGTCAGTAGTGATGTAATGATGGGTCAGTGTTATCTATATAGAGGTCATTGTACAGGGAGGGAGAGGAGATAAGCTGTGACATCATCTATTGTCAGTAGTGATGTAATGATGTTTCAGTTTTATCTATATAGAGGTCATTATACAGGGAGGGGGAGGAGATAAGCTGTGACATCATCTATTGTCAGTATTGATGTAATGATGGGTCAGTGTTATCTATATAGAGGTCATTGTACAGGGAGTAGGAGATAAGCTGTGACATCATCTATTGTCAGTAGTGATGTAATGATGGGTCAGTGTTATCTATATAGAGGACATTGTACAGGGAATGGGGGGAGGAGATAAGCTGTGACATCATCTATTGTCAGTAGTGATGTAATGATGTGTCAGTTTATCTATATAGAGGTCATTATAAAGGGAGGGGGAGGATATAAGCTGTGACATCATCTATTGTCAGTAGTGATGTAATGATGGGTCAGTGTTATCTATATAGAGGTCATTGTACAGGGAGAAGGAGATAAGCTGTGACATAATCTATTGTCAGAAGTGATGTAGTGATGGGTCAGTGTTATCTATATAGAGGTCATTGTACAGGGAGGGGGGGTGGAGATAAGCTGTGACATCATCTATTGTCAGGAGTGATGTAATGATGGGTCAGTGTTATCTATATAGAGGTTATTGTACGGGGAGGGGGAGGAGATAAGCTGTGACATCATCTAAAGTCAGTAGTGATGTAATGATGGGTCAGTGTTATCTATATAGAGGTCATTGTACAGGGAGGGAGAGGAGATAAGCTGTGACATCATCTATTGTCAGTAGTGATGTAATGATGGGTCAGTGTTATCTATATAGAGGTCATTGTGCAGGGAGGGGGAGGAGATAAGCTGTGACATCATCTATTGTCAGTAGTGATGTAATGATGTTTCAGTTTTATCTATATAGAGGTCATTATACAGGGAGGGGGAGGAGATAAGCTGTGACATCAACTATTGTCAGTAGTGATGTAATGATGGGTCAGTGTTATCTATATAGAGGTCATTGTACAGGGAGTAGGAGATAAGCTGTAACATCATCTATTGTCAGTAGTGATGTAATGATGGGTCAGTGTTATCTATATAGAGGACATTGTACAGGGAATGGGGGGAGGAGATAAGCTGTGACATCATCTATTGTCAGTAGTGATGTAATGATGTGTCAGTTTATCTATATAGAGGTCATTATACAGGGAGGGGGAGGTTATAAGCTGTGACATCATCTATTGTCAGTAGTGATGTAATGATGGGTCAGTGTTATCTATATAAAGGTTATTGTTCGGGGAGGGAGGGAGATAAGCTGTGACATCATCTAAAGTCAGTAGTGATGTAATGATGGGTCAGTGTTATCTATATAGAGGACATTGTACAGGGAATGGGGGGAGGAGATAAGCTGTGACATCATCTATTGTCAGTAGTGATGTAATGATGTTTCAGTTTTATCTATATAGAGGTCATTATACAGGGAGGGGGAGGAAATAAGCTGTGACATCATCTATTGTCAGTAGTGATGTAATGATGGGTCAGTGTTATCTATATAGAGGTCATTGTACAGGGAGTAGGAGATAAGCTGTGACATCATCTATTGTCAGTAGTGATGTAATGATGGGTCAGTGTTATCTATATAGAGGACATTGTACAGGGAATGGGGGGAGGAGATAAGCTGTGACATCATCTATTGTCAGTAGTGATGTAATGATGTGTCAGTTTATCTATATAGAGGTCATTGTACAGGGAGGGGGAGGAGATAAGCTGTGACATCATCTATTGTCAGTAGTGATGTAATGATGGGTCAGTGTTATCTATATAGAGGTCATTATAAAGGGAGGGGGAGGATATAAGCTGTGACATCATCTATTGTCAGTAGTGATGTAATGATGGGTCAGTGTTATCTTTATAAAGGTCATTGTACAGGGAGGAGGAGATAAGCTGTGACATCATCTATTGTCAGTAGTGATGTAGTGATGGGTCAGTGTTATCTATATAGAGGTCATTGTACAGGGAGAAGGGGTGGAGATAAGCTTTGACATCACCTATTGTCAGTAGTGATGTAATGATGGGTCAGTGTTATCTATATAGAGGTCATTGTACAGGGAGGGGGAGGAGATGAGCTGTGACATCATCTATTGTCAGTAGTGATGTAGTGATGGGTCAGTGTTATCTATATAGAGGTCATTGTACAGGGAGGGGGAGGGGATAAGCTGTGACATCATCTATTGTTAGTAGTGATGTAATGATGGGTCAGTGTTATCTATATAGAGGTCATTGTACAGGAGGGGAAGAGATAAGCTGTGGTATCATCTATTGTCAGGATTGATGTAATGATGGGTCAGTGTTATCTATATAGAGGTCATTGTACGGGGAGGGGGAAGAGATAAGCTGTGACATCATCTATTGTCAGTAGTGATGTAATGATGGGTCAGTGTTATCTATATAGAGGTCATTGTACAGGGAGGAGGAGGAGATAAGCTGTGACATCATCTATTGTCAGGAGTGATGTAATGATGGGTCAGTGTTATCTATATAGAGGTCATTGTACAGGGAGGAGGAGGAGATAAGCTGTGACATCATCTATTGTCAGCAGTGATGTAATGATGGGTCAGTGTTATCTATATAGAGGTCATTGTACAGGGAGGAGGAGGAGATAAGCTGTGACATCATCTATAGTCAGTAGTGATGTAATGATGTGTCAGTGTTATCTATATAGAGGTCATTGTACAGGGAGGAGGAGGAGATAAGCTGTGGTATCATCTATTGTCAGGAGTGATGTAATGATGGGTCAGTGTTATCTATATAGAGGTCATTGTACGGGGAGGGGGAGGAGATAAGCTGTGACATCATCTATTGTCAGTAGTGATGTAATGATGGGTCAGTGTTATCTATATAGAGGACATTGTACAGGGAGGGGGAGGAGATAAGCTGTGACATCATCTATTGTCAGTAGTGAAGTAATGATATGTCAGTTTTATCTATATAGAGGTCATTATACAGGGAGGGGGAGGAGATAAGCTGTGACATCATCTATTGTCAGTAGTGATGTAATGATGGGTCAGTGTTATCTATATAGAGGTCATTGTACAGGGAGTAGGAGATAAGCTGTGACATCATCTATTGTTAGTTGTGATGTAATGATGGGTCAGTGTTATCTATATAGAGGTCATTGTACAGGAGGGGAAGAGATAAGCTGTGACATCATCTATTGTCAGCAGTGATGTAATGATGGGTCAGTGTTATCTATATAGAGGTCATTGTACAGGGAGGAGGAGGAGATAAGCTGTGGTATCATCTATTGTCAGGAGTGATGTAATGATGGGTCAGTGTTATCTATATAGAGGTCATTGTACGGGGAGGGGGAGGAGATAAGCTGTGACATCATCTATTGTCAGTAGTGATGTAATGATGGGTCAGTGTTATCTATATAGAGGTCATTGTACAGGGAGGAGGAGGAGATAAGCTGTGACATCATCTATTGTCAGGAGTGATGTAATGATGGGTCAGTGTTATCTATATAGAGGTCATTGTACAGGGAGAAGGAGGAGATAAGCTATGACATCATCTATTGTCAGCAGTGATGTAATGATGGGTCAGTGTTATCTATATAGAGGTCATTGTACAGGGAGGGGGAGGAGATAAGCTGTGACATCATCTATAGTCAGTAGTGATGTAATGATGTGTCAGTGTTATCTATATAGAGGTCATTGTACAGGGAGGAGGAGGAGATAAGCTGTGACATCATCTATTGTTAGTAGTGATGTAATGATGGGTCAGTGTTATCTATATAGAGGTCATTGTACAGGAGGGGAAGAGATAAGCTGTTGCATCATCTATTGTCAGGAGTGATGTAATGATGGGTCAGTGTTATCTATATAGAGGTCATTGTACGGGGAGGGGGAGGAGATAAGCTGTGACATCATCTATTGTCAGTAGTGATGTAATGATGGGTCAGTGTTATCTATATAGAGGTCATTGTACAGGGAGGGGGATAAGCTGTGACACCATCTATTGTCAGTAGTGATGTAATGATGGGTCAGTGTTATCTATATAGAGATCATTGTACAGGGGGGGGGATAAGCTGTGACACCATCTATTGTCAGTAGTGATGTAATGATGGGTCAGTGTTATCTATATAGAGGACATTGTACAGAGAGGGGGAGGAGATAAGATGTGACATCATCTATTGTCAGTAGTAATGTAATGATATGTCAGTTTTATCTATATAGAGGTCATTGTACAGGAGGAGATAAGCTGTGACATCATCTATTGTCAGTAGTGATGTAATGATGGGTCATTGTTATCTATATAGAGGTCATTGTACAGGGAGGGGGAGGAGATAAGCTGTGACATCATCTATTGTCAGTAGTGATGTAATGATGGGTCAGTGTTATCTATATAGAGGTCATTGTACAGGGAGGGGGAGGAGGAGATAAGCTGTGACATCATCTATTGTCAGTAGTGATGTAATGATGGGTCAGTGTTATCTATATAGAGGACATTGTACAGGGAATGGGGGGAGGAGATAAGCTGTGACATCATCTATTGTCAGTAGTGATGTAATGATGGGTCAGTGTTATCTATATAGAGGTCATTGTGCAGGGAGGGGGAGGAGATAAGCTGTGATATCTTCTATTGTCAGTAGTGATGTAGTGATGGGTCAGTGTTATCTATATAGAGGTCATTGTACAGGGAGGAGGAGATAAGCTGTGACATCATCTATTGTCAGTAGTGATGTAGTGATGGGTCAGTGTTATCTATATAGAGGTAATTGTACAGGGAGTGGGGGTGGAGATGAGCTGTGACATCATCTATTGTCAGTAGTGATGTAGTGATGGGTCAGTGTTATCTATATAGAGGTAATTGTACAGGGAGGAGGAGGAGATAAGCTGTGACATCATCTATTGTCAGTAGTGATGTAGTGATGGGTCAGTGTTATTTATATAGAGGTCATTGAACAGGGAGGGGGGGTGGAGATAAGCTGTGACATCATCTATTGTCAGTAGTGATGTAGTGATGGGTCAGTGTTATTTATATAGAGGTCATTGTACAGGGAGGGGGGGTGGAGATAAGCTGTGACATCACCTATTGTCAGTAGTGATGTAATGATGGGTCAGTGTTATCTATATAGAGGTCATTGTACAGGGAGGGGGAGGAGATATGCTGTGACATCATCTATTGTCAGTAGTGATGTAATGATGGGTCAGTGTTATCTATATAGAGGTCATTGTACAGGGAGGGGGAGGGGATAAGCTGTGACATCATCTATTGTTAGTTGTGATGTAATGATGGGTCAGTGTTATCTATATAGAGGTCATTGTACAGGAGGGGGAGGAGGAGATAAGCTGTGACATCATCTATTGTCAGTAGTGATGTTATGATGGGTCAGTGTTATCTATATAGAGGTCATTGTACAGGGAGGAGGTGGAGATAAGCTGTGACATCATCTATTGTCAGGAGTGATGTAATGATGGGTCAGTGTTATCTATATAGAGGTCATTGTACAGGGAGGAGGAGGAGATAAGCTGTGACATCATCTATTGTCAGCAGTGATGTAATGATGGGTCAGTGTTATCTATATAGAGGTCATTGTACAGGGAGGAGGTGGAGATAAGCTGTGACATAATCTATAGTCAGTAGTGATGTAATGATGTGTCAGTGTTATCTATATAGAGGTCATTGTACAGGGAGGAGGTGGAGATAAGCTGTGACATCATCTATTGTCAGTAGTGATGTCATGATGGGTCAGTGTTATCTACATAGAGATCATTGTACAGGGGGGGGGGTAAGCTGTGACACCATCTATTGTCAGTAGTGATGTAATGATGGGTCAGTGTTATCTATATAGAGATCATTGTACAGGGGGGGGGAGGGGATAAGCTGTGAAACCATCTATTGTCAGTAGTGATGTAATGATGGGTCAGTGTTATCTATATAGAGGACATTGTACAGGGAGGGGGAGGAGATAAGCTGTTACATCATCTATTGTCAGTAGTGATGTAATGATGGGTCAGTGTTATCTATATAGAGGACATTGTACAGGGAGGGGGAGGAGATAAGCTGTGATATCTATTGTCAGTAGTAATGTAATGATGTTTCAGTTTTATCTATATAGAGGTCATTGTAAAGGGAGTAGGAGATAAGCTGTGACATCATCTATTGTCAGTAGTGATGTAATGATGGGTCAGTGTCCTTGCAGGACCCTAATGATTTATTAAATGTATGCACGTTACTTGACATTTCAGGATCCTGTTTAGAGACTCTGGAGACGACGGAAGTCCCTAGCTTTAAGGGTGGTGTCCCGTCGACATTTTGCCCACCCCTCATCACGGGCTCCCCTATTGACATCTTCTACAGAAAGGTATTAGAGGATGTCAAAGCACTGGTATATCCCGAGCTCCCCCCGAACTTGTCCGCGGGTGAACGTAAAGCCCTGTTGTGGCTTAAGTCCCAAGGGGACTTGGTGATAAAGCCCGCGGACAAGGGCGGTAATATAGTTCTCATGACACGTAATCAGTACATTCAGGAAGCCATGAGACAATTAGGAGATGAAAACACATATCAAAGGCTTACTAGTAATCCCACGTTTAAATATCTTGGCCAGCTACGTACATTTCTGAGACAAAGTGTTGAGAACAAAATTATTAATGAAAATACTGCTAAAAAGCTTCTACCATTACACCCTAGGTACCCGACATGGTATTGTTTACCGAAGGTTCACAAAACCCTCGAAAATCCCCCCGGCCGCCCGATAGTGGCAGGGATAGGGTCGTTGTCTGAACCTTTGTCCAAATATTTGGACTGGCTGTTGCGCCCCCTCCTTTCCAGTATTCCTTCGTACCTTAAGGATACCAACTCTTTCCTAAAAGTACTCAAATCCATTACCTGGCAGGAAAATTACCACCTAGCCTCGATAGACGTCGAGAGTCTCTACACCCGGATCCCTCAAGATCTGGGTGTGGAGAGTGTACGCGACGTCCTACGTAATGCACAACAAAGTGAGGACTATATTAAATTTGTATGTGAAGGGTTAACCTTTATCCTAAAACACAACGCATTTATGTTCAATGGGAAATGGTTTGTCCAAAAGACCGGCACGGCAATGGGCACCCCTGTGGCGTGTACCTTTGCTAACATTTTTTTGGCAGTTTTTGAGAGCAAATACATTTTTTCCCTGCAGAACCCCTTTGCTAAATGCATTGTGACACTGTTCAGATATGTGGACGATATTTTTCTAATTTGGGATGGGTTGGAATCAGATTTTTTCAAATTTGTGTCTTTTCTTAATGACACCAATGTAATGAATATGCGGTTTACTGCTGTGTTTGGAGGGGACTCTCTGGAGTTCCTAGATGTAAAAGTAGCAGTTAAAGATGGAATACTCACCACTTCAGCTTTCAGAAAGCCTACGGCGACCAACTCTCTCCTCCATTTCAGGAGCTTTCACCCCCACCACACTAAAGAAGGTTTACCCTACAGCCAATTTTTACGCTTGAGAAGGATAAACAGTGAGGTGGGAGGTTTTGAAATTCAGGCTGCTGAGTTGAAGCAGAGACTAATGAACCGTGGCTACCCTGTCCCACTGATAGAACAAGCCTTAGCTAAAGCAAAGGAAACTCCGGTCAACACAATTAGTAGCTATCACAGGAAAACTCGTGGATATAAAAGAAGTAGCAATGAGGAGCGTATAGCATTTGCGTTCGAGTTTAGCCCACACGAGAGGGCAGTTCGGACTGCTATACACAGGAATTGGAGAATTTTAGAATTAGACGAACAACTCATTGAAGTCACTAAACAGAAACCATTAGTCACCTTTAGACGTAGTCCCTCCATTAGAACTGAATTAGTGTCCAGCCACTTACCTGTTCCCACCAACACCTGGCTGGAAAAACATATTCCGATTGGGAACTTCAAATGCGGCACATGTAACTTTTGTCGTTTCAATTTACAAATTGATAATGTAAAACTGGCAGGTTTCAATCACAGAGTTCAGTCCTTCATAAATTGTAGATCGACCTTCGTAGTGTATGTAATACTATGTCCATGTCAATTTTTCTACATTGGAAAGACTATCAGAAATCTATTTATTAGGTTCCGCGAGCACCTCAATTCCATTGGTACTGGAAAAGGCTGCCCCCGGTTAATTAATCACATTAGAGAGGAACATGGGGGGAACCCTAATGTATTAAGATTTATGGGACTGGAAAGAATAGACGTAGATGCCCGGGGAGGCGATCGTCAAAAATACTTACTCCAACGAGAAGGGAGATTGATTCTAAGATATAATGCACTAGGTCCGATGGGACTGAACGACAGGAATGACATGAGCGTCTTTTTATAAGGCATTCTTGTTTTATGAATTCGTCTTTTGCACGGCATTATAAGTGACCGTATGTACCCTAGATGTATCTATACCCTGCTGTACATCTATGGTTTGATTGGTCTATGCCCTTTTTCTTCTCTTCTTCTCCCTCCCTCCCTCCCCCCTTGCTCTGTCTAAATTTCTAGCTAACATGCTTAACCATTTGTCTTCTTTCCAGGTAATTTTTGTATCATTGTTGTATGGACATATATCTGGATCTATGCTTCTAATCCCTTTTTCACTCCTTAACTCATGTAGCACATGTTTAAGATGCTTTTCTGCTTTGTAGTGTACCAGATATTTTAATGTAAACTGCACGGCGTTTGTATTTGTGCGCATCATTGCCTATGTGCGCCCTAGACACTCGCCATATGTTTTTTAATTGCATTGTTTGATGTTGCCTAGCCAACGCGAGTCGAGGGCGGGTATTTTACCCGGACCCTTAGATCTCGCGAGGTGTGAGGCTTGAGAAAGCGCTTTTGCGCGAAACGGCCCGTCGCCTAGCAGTGGCGTGCATCACTCCTGTCCTGTGTTCGTCCGAATAAAAGATTTCTACGTTGCACATACCGGTGAGTGCCGTGTTTTCACCTTTCTTGAGACATTTTCATTCAGTGTATATTGGCACGTGCACCTCCGGGGAGCAGCGAGTACATGTCAGTTCTCACTCTGGGACGCTCCTGAGTCTGAAGGCTGTGTGGAGAAGGTGGTGCCGGCCTTATCATCCTCCTTGCCTATGGTTTGTTATCTATATAGAGGTCATTATACAGGGAGGGGGAGGAGGAGATAAGCTGTGACATCATCTAAAGTCAGTAGTGATGTAATGATGGGTCAGTGTTATCTATATAGAGGTCATTGTAAAGGGAGTAGGAGATAAGCTGTGACATCATCTAAAGTCTGTAGTGATGTAATGATGGGTCAGTGTTATCTATATATAGGTCATTGTACAGGGAGGGGGAGGAGGAGATAAGCTGTGACATCATCTAAAGTCAGTAGTGATGTAATGATGGGTCAGTGTTATCTATATAGAGGACATTGTACAGGGAATGGGGGGAGGAGATAAGCTGTGACATCATCTATTGTCAGTAGTGATGTAATGATGGGTCAGTGTTATCTATATAGAGGTCATTGTACAGGGAGGGAGAGGAGATAAGCTGTGACATCATCTATTGTCAGTAGTGATGTAATGATGGGTCAGTGTTATCTATATAGAGGTCATTGTGCAGGGAGGGGGAGGAGATAAGCTGTGACATCATCTATTGTCAGTAGTGATGTAATGATGGGTCAGTGTTATCTATATAGAGGTCATTGTACAGGGGGGGGGGGAAGAGGATAAGCTGTGACATCATCTATTGTTAGTAGTGATGTAATGATGGGTCAGTGTTATCTATATAGAGGTCATTGTACAGGAGGGGAAGAGATAAGCTGTGGTATCATCTATTGTCAGGAGTGATGTAATGATGGGTCAGTGTTATCTCTATAGAGGTCATTGTACGGAGAGGGGGAGGAGATAAGCTGTGACATCATCTATTGTCAGTAGTGAAGTAATGATGGGTCAGTGTTATCTACATAGAGGTCATTGTACAGGGAGGGGGAGGAGATAAGCTGTGACATCATCTATTGTCAGTAGTGATGTAGTGATGGGTCAGTGTTATTTATATAGAGGTCATTGTACAGGGAGGGGGGGTGGAGATAAGCTGTGACATCATCTATTGTCAGTAGTGATGTAGTGATGGGTCAGTGTTATTTATATAGAGGTCATTGTACAGGGAGGGGGGGTGGAGATAAGCTGTGACATCACCTATTGTCAGTAGTGATGTAATGATGGGTCAGTGTTATCTATATAGAGATCATTGTACAGGGAGGGGGAGGAGATAAGCTGTGACATCATCTATTGTCAGTAGTGATGTAATGATGGGTCAGTGTTATCTATATAGAGGTCATTGTACAGGGAGGGGGAGGAGATAAGCTGTGACATCATCTATTGTCAGTAGTGATGTAATGATGGGTCAGTGTTATCTATATAGAGGTCATTGTACAGGGAGGGGGAGGAGATGAGCTGTGACATCATCTATTGTCAGTAGTGATGTAATGATGGGTCAGTGTTATCTATATAGAGGTCATTGTACAGGGAGGGGGAGGAGATAAGCTGTGACATCATCTATTGTCAGTAGTGATGTAATGATGGGTCAGTGTTATCTATATAGAGGTCATTGTACAGGGAGGAGGAGGAGATAAGCTGTGACATCATCTAATGTCAGTAGTGATGTAATGATGGGTCAGTGTTATCTATATAGAGGTCATTGTACAGGGAGGAGGTGGAGATAAGCTGTAACATCATCTATAGTCTGTAGTGATGTAATGATGTGTCAGTGTTATCTATATAGAGGTCATTGTACAGGGAGGAGGTGGAGATAAGCTGTGACATCATCTATAGTCAGTAGTGATGTAATGATGGGTCAGTGTTATCTATATAGAGGTCATTGTACAGGAGGGGTAGAGATAAGCTGTGGTATCATCTATTGTCAGGAGTGATGTAATGATGGGTCAGTGTTATCTATATAGAGGTCATTGTACGGGGAGGGGGAGGAGATAAGCTGTGACATCATCTATTGTCAGTAGTGATGTAATGATGGGTCAGTGTCATCTATATAGAGGTCATTGTACAGGGAAGGGTAGGAGATAAGCTGTGGCATCATCTATTGTCAGTAGTGATGTCATGATGGGTCAGTGTTATCTATATAGAGATCATTGTACAGGGGGGGGATAAGCTGTGACACCATCTATTGTCAGTAGTGATGTAATGATGGGTCAGTGTTATCTATATAGAGATCATTGTACAGGAGGGGGGGAGGGGATAAGCTGTGAAACCATCTATTGTCAGTAGTGATGTAATGATGGGTCAGTGTTATCTATATAGAGGACATTGTAAAGGGAGGGGGAGGAGATAAGCTGTTACATCATCTATTGTCAGTAGTGATGTAATGATGGGTCAGTGTTATCTATATAGAGGACATTGTACAGGGAGAGGGAGGGGATAAGCTGTGACATCATCTATTGTCAGTAGTCATGTACTGATGTTTCAGTTTTATCTATATAGAGGTCATTATACAGGGAGGGGGAGTAGATAAGCTGTGACATCATCTATTGTCAGTAGTGATGTAATGATGGGTCAGTGTTATCTATATAGAGGTCATTGTACAGGGAATAGGAGATAAGCTGTGACATCATCTATTGTCAGTAGTGATGTAATGATGGGTCAGTGTTATCTATATAGAGGTCATTATACAGGGAGGGGGAGGAGGAGATAAGCTGTGACATCATCTAAAGTCAGTAGTGATGTAATGATGGGTCAGTGTTATCTATATATAGGTCATTGTACAGGGAGGGGGAGGAGGAGATAAGCTGTGACATCATCTAAAGTCAGTAGTGATGTAATGATGGGTCAGTGTTATCTATATAGAGGACATTGTACAGGGAATGGGAGGAGGAGATAAGCTGTGACATCATCTATTGTCAGTAGTGATGTAATACTGGGTCAGTGTTATCTATATAGAGGTCATTGTAAAGGGAGGGAGAGGAGATAAGCTGTGACATCATCTATTGTCAGTAGTGATGCAATGATGGGTCAGTGTTATCTATATAGAGGTCATTGTGCAGGGAGGGGGAGGGGATAAGCTGTGACATCATCTATTGTTAGTAGTGATGTAATGATGGGTCAGTGTTATCTATATAGAGGTCATTGTACAGGAGGGGAAGAGATAAGCTGTGGTATCATCTATTGTCAGGAGTGATGTAATGATGGGTCAGTGTTATCTATATAGAGGTCATTGTACGGGGAGGGGGAGGAGATAAGCTGTGACATCATCTATTGTCAGTAGTGATGTAATGATGGGTCAGTGTTATCTATATAGAGGTCATTGTAAAGGGAGGGGGAGGAGATAAGCTGTGACATCATCTATTGTCAGTAGTGATGTAGTGATGGGTCAGTGTTATTTATAAAGAGGTCATTGTACAGGGAGGGGGGGTGGAGATAAGCTGTAACATCATCTATTGTCAGTAGTGATGTAGTGATGGGTCAGTGTTATTTATATAGAGGTCATTGTACAGGGAGGGGGGGTGGAGATAAACTGTGACATCACCTATTGTCATTAGTGATGTAATGATGGGTCAGTGTTATCTATATAGAGGTCATTGTACAGGGAGGGGAGGAGATAAGCTGTGACATCATCTATTGTCAGCAGTGATGTAATGATGGGTCAGTGTTATCTATATAGAGGTCATTGTACAGGGAGGGGGAGGAGATAAGCTGTGACATCATCTATTGTCAGGAGTGATGTATTGATGGGTCAGTGTTATCTATATAGAGGTCATTGTACAGGGAGGGGAAGGAGATGAGCTGTGACATCATCTATTGTCAGTAGTGATGTAATGATGGGTCAGTGTTATCTATATAGAGGTCATTGTACAGGGAGGGGGAGGGGATAAGCTGTGACATCATCTATTGTTAGTTGTGATGTAATGATGGGTCAGTGTTATCTATATAGAGGTCATTGTACAGGGAGGGGGGGGGATAAGCTGTGACATCATCTATTGTCAGTAGTGATGTAATGATGGGTCTGTGTTATCTATATAGAGGTCATTGTACAGGGAGGAGGAGGAGATAAGCTGTGACATCATCTATTGTCAGGAGTGATGTAATGATGGGTCAGTGTTATCTATATAGAGGTCATTGTACAGGGAGGAGGAGGAGATAAGCTGTGACATCATCTATTGTCAGCAGTGATGTAATGATGGGTCAGTGTTATCTATATAGAGGTCATTGTACAGGGAGGAGGTGGAGATAAGCTGTGACATCATCTATAGTCAGTAGTGATGTAATGATGTGTCAGTGTTATCTATATAGAGGTCATATACAGGGAGGAGGTGGAGATAAGCTGTGACATCATCTATTGTCAGCAGTGATGTAATGATGGGTCAGTGTTATCTATATAGAGGTCATTGTACAGGGAGGAGGTGGAGATAAGCTGTGACATCATCTATAGTCAGTAGTGATGTAATGATGTGTCAGTGTTATCTATATAGAGGTCATATAAAGGGAGGAGGTGGAGATAAGCTGTGACATCATCTATAGTCAGTAGTGATGTAATGATGGGTCAGTGTTATCTAAATAGAGGTCATTGTACAGGAGGGGAAGAGATAAGCTGTGGTATCATCTATTGTCAGGAGTGATGTAATGATGGGTCAGTGTTATCTATATAGAGGTCATTGTACGGGGAGGGGGAGGAGATAAGCTGTGACATCATCTATTGTCAGTAGTGATGTAATGATGGGTCAGTGTTATCTATATAGAGGTCATTGTACAGGGAGGGGGAGGAGATAAGCTGTGACATCATCTATTGTCAGTAGTGATGTCATGATGGGTCAGTGTTATCTATATAGAGATCATTGTACAGGGGGGGGGGGGATAAGCTGTGACACCATCTATTGTCAGTAGTGATGTAATGATGGGTCAGTGTTATCTATATAGAGGACATTGTACAGGGAGGGGGAGGAGATAAGCTGTGACATCATCTATTGTCAGTAGTAATGTAATGATGTTTCAGTTTTATCTATATAGAGGTCATTATACAGGGAGGGGGAGGAGATAAGCTGTGACATCATCTATTGTCAGTAGTGATGTAATGATGGGTCAGTGTTATCTATATAGAGGTCATTGTACAGGGAGGGGGGGAGGAGATACGCTGTGACATCATCTATTGTCAGTAGTGATGTAATGATGGGTCAGTGTTATCTATATAGAGGTCATTGTACAGGGAGGGGGAGGAGATAAGCTGTGACATCATCTATTGTCAGTAGTGATGTAATGATGGGTCAGTGTTATCTATAAAGAGGTCATTATACAGGGAGGGGGAGGAGGAGATAAGCTGTGACATCATCTAAAGTCAGTAGTGATGTAATGATGGGTCAGTGTTATCTATATAGAGGACATTGTACAAGGAATGGCGGGAGGAGATAAGCTGTGACATCATCTAAAGTCAGTAGTGATGTAATAATGGGTCAGTGTTATCTATATAGAGGACATTGTACAAGGAATGGCGGGAGGAGATAAGCTGTGACATCATCTATTGTCAGTAGTGATGTAATGATGGGTCAGTGTTATCTATATAGAGGTCATTGTACAGGGAGGGAGAGGAGATAAGCTGTGACATCATCTATTGTCAGTAGTGATGTAATGATTGGTCAGTGTTATCCATATAGAGGTCATTGTGCAGGGAGGGGGAGGAGATAAGCTGTGACATCATCTATTGTCAGTAGTGATGTAATGATGGGTCAGTGTTATCTATATAGAGGTCATTGTACAGGGGGGGAGGGGATAAGCTGTGACACCATCTATTGTCAGTAGTGATGTAATGATGGGTCAGTGTTATCTATATAGAGGTCATTGTACAGGGAGGAGGAGATAAGCTGTGACATCATCTGTTGTCAGTAGTGATGTAGTGATGGGTCAGTGTTATCTATATAGAGGTCATTGTACAGGGAGGGGGGTGGAGATAAGCTGTGACATCATCTATTGTCAGTAGTGATGTAATGATGGGTCAGTGTTATCTATTTAGAGGTCATTATACAGGGAGGGGGAGGAGATGAGCTGTGACATCATCTATTGTCAGTAGTGATGTAGTGATGGGTCAGTGTTATCTATATAGAGGTCATTGTACAGGGAGGGGGGTGGAGATAAGCTGTGACATCATCTATTGTCAGTAGTGATGTAATGATGGGTCAGTGTTATCTATTTAGAGGTCATTATACAGGGAGGGGGAGGAGATGAGCTGTGACATCATCTATTGTCAGTAGTGATGTAATGATGGGTCAGTGTTATCTATATAGAGGTCATTGTACAGGGAGGGGAGGAGATAAGCTGTGACATCATCTATTGTCAGTAGTGATGTAATGATGGGTCAGTGTTATCTATATAGAGGTCATTGTACAGGGGGGGGGGGAGGAAATTAGCTGTGACATCATCTATTGTCAGTAGTGATGTAATGATGTGTCAGTGTTATCTATATAGAGATCATTGTACAAGGATGAGGAGGAGATAAGCTGTGGTATCATCTATTGTTAGTAGTGATGTAATGATGGGTCAGTGTTATCTATATAGAGGTCATTGTACATGAGGGGAAGAGATAAGCTGTGGTATCATCTATTGTCAGGAGTGATGTAATGATGGGTCAGTGTTATCTATATATAGGTCATTGTACAGGGAGGGGGAGGAGATAAGCTGTGACATCATCTATTGTCAGTAGTGATGTCATGATGGGTCAGTGTTATCTATATAGAGATCATTGTACAGGGAGGGGGAGGAGATAAGCTGTGACATCATCTATTGTCAGTAGTGATGTAATGATGGGTTTGTGTTATCTATATAGAGGTCATTGTACAGGGAGGGGGAGGAGATAAGCTGTGACATCATCTATTGTCAGCAGTGATGTAATGATGGGTCAGTGTTATCTACATAGAGGTCATTGTACAGGGAGAAGGAGGAGATTAGCTGTGACATCATCTATTGTCAGTAGTGATGTAATGATGTGTCAGTGTTATCTATATAGAGGTCATTGTACAGGAGGGGAAGAGATAAGCTGTGACATCATCTATTGTCAGTAGTGATATAGTGATGGGTCAGTGTTATCTATATAGAGGTCATTGTACAGGAGGGGGAGGAGATAAGCTGTAACATCATCTATTGTCAGTAGTGATGTAATGATAGGTCAGTGTTATCTATATAAAGGTCATTGTACAGGGAGGGGGAGGAGATAAGCTGTGACATCATCTATTGTCAGTAGTGATGTAATGATAGGTCAGTGTTATCTATATAGAGGTCATTGTATGGGGAGGGGGAGGAGATAAGCTGTGGTATCATCTATTGTCAGCATTGATGTAATGATGGGTCAGTGTTATCTATATAGAGGTCATTGTACAGGGGGGGGGGAGGAGATTAGCTGTGACATCATCTATTGTCAGTAGTGATGTAATGATGTGTCAGTGTTATCTATATAGAGGTCATTGTACAGGGAGGGGGAGGAGATGAGATGTGACATCATCTATTGTCAGTAGTGATGTAATGATGGGTCAGTGTTATCTATATAGAGGTCATTGTACAGGGAGGGGGAGGAGATGAGATGTGACATCATCTATTGTCAGTAGTGATGTAATGATGGGTCAGTGTTATCTATATAGAGGTCATTGTACAGGGAGGAGGAGGAGATAAGCTGTGGTATCATCTATTGTCAGGAGTGATGTAATGATGGGTCAGTGTTATCTATATAGAGTTCATTGTACAGGAGGGGAAGAGATAAGCTGTGGTATCATCTATTGTCAGGAGTGATGTAATGATGGGTCAGTGTTATCTATATAGAGGTCATTGTACGGGGAGGGGGAGGAGATAAGCTGTGACATCATCTATTGTCAGTAGTGATGTCATGATGGGTCAGTGTTATCTATATAGAGGTCATTGTACAGGGAGGGGGAGGAGATAAGCTGTGACATCATCTATTGTCAGTAGTGATGTAATAATGGGTTTGTGTTATCTATATAGAGGTCATTGTACAGGGAGGGGGAGGAGATAAGCTGTGACATCATCTATTGTCAGTAGTGATGTAATGAGGGGTCAGTGTTATCTATAGAGCAACTGGTTGTGTCTATGGTTATATGTATACAGTTTTTAGCCCTAACCCCCCTCCCCCCCAGTGGTTACTCCCAGAACTGGTGGGTTCTATGTGGCTCTAGCCAAGAGAAATTGGAAGTTACTCGGTATAGTGAGGAGGACTCTCTGTTGGAGATATTTTCTTTCTTGCAAATTAGGAAACTCACAGAAAACCTTAGAGACGGTCAATAAACACAACAAGTACAAGGACTGCATCCGCATGTATTTTAAGACCCGCAAGTGCTTCATGTTTGACCTACCTTCCGGGGATAAGAACGTTTTCCAGAACATGGACAAAGTGTCTGAAGATCAACTAAATCAGGACTTTCTCAAGAACGTAAAGAAATTCTGTGACTACATTTACAATAAAGCTGAAGTCAAGTGTGTGGACGATATTCATCAAGTGACCGGGGAAAGTGAGTATCTGCTCAATGTGTGAGCCTGGTTTGAGATTGCCTAGATGTAGATTGTGGATGTGTGACCTGTTCATTGCTCCTAGTTCTGGCCAACCTGGTGACCATGTACACTGAGGCCATCTGCTCCTCCAATGCTGCCTGCGTAGAAGACGTGGTGACCAACGTATCCGTAGTGGAGAACACAAGGGCTGTGGAGGAGGCCACACAATATTATGTCGAGAAGATGAAAGAAGAAGTCATATTCCCCACCGAGACCCTGGTGCAGATCATAGAGATCAGTGAGGAGTGTGAGAAGGAGGCGCTGAAGATATTCATGAAAAGATCCTTCAAGGACAATAAACGCCATTTCCTTAAAAAATTCATGGTAAGTCGTCATAACAAACTGAGACAGATGTACATAGACTACATTTTACACGTACACAGCTAATGACAGGTTCCCATATATCCCTTTTAACAGACTACTTTTAGCTAAAAATTGTTTCCCCAACATCCCCAGAAAATCAACTTTATGTTATATAACCTGGCATCAGAGTGGACATGTCCTACTTCACTGTCCCCTACCATCTTCTACTCCCCATGCCATATGCTCCCTACCATTCATCACTTCATGGCATGTGACTAGGGTGATGTCATTACCCACTAACATCTACCCCATGTATCTATCAGATCACATGAAATCACAGCAGCCTCCATGGAGGATGGGAAGGAATAGAGGTCCATGGAGGCTGCTGTGATTTCACGTGATCTGATAGATACATGGGGTAGATGTTAATGTTAGTGGGTAAAGGACCTTAGATAACATCACCCTGGTCACATGACATGAAGTGCTCAATGATGTTTTGGAGCTCTTACTCAATGTTGCAGCAAGTCATTGTGTAAGACATTTCAAGCAGTTTTTCCTAACCCTAATAATATGTAAAATGAGCTTTATGTTTGTAGTTGAATATTGGCAGACGGCCCCTAAGTACTAGTTCTATGCAGCAGCATTTCCTGGCAGTGAGACCTGTCAATCAGGAACAAGTAGGTGGGGCAATGCAAATAACATTTAATGTGCAGGACTCCATTATTACCATTGGACTCACATCAGGTTAGTTACATACATGTAAGTTTACAAACAGCGCAGCCAAGGAGAGGAACCATTTAGGGATGAGAGCGACGCTTCTTACTCATAGTTATTTATGTCATATTTATTTGGGGAGGGTTAAGTTAGATGGTTCCCTTTAAGGTTCATGACTCGTCAATTAGGAGACTGTGATGATGATTGATCTGGTGATTGGTCGATCTTTCTCTCCATCTGATGAAGTCTCAAAGTCCCTTGCACCCCGTGGCCTCTTCTCCAACTATTCTCTTGTCATTCTTATAAGACATCTACCACCAGGATGAAAGACTATATTCAAATGAGCCTCAGGGGTTTCAGGCTCCATTAACACCCATGGAGCCCCTCAGGCTCATTTGCATACAGTACTTGATTCTAGTGGTAGATGCCTTTTAGGTTTCACAAGTCAATGTAAATGTTCACTCTGACTCATGTGTTGAGTTGATGGGACATAGTGACCCTACTAGATGCTGGTCGTGTCCCTCAGAAAGCCTGAGAGGGTGAACCCTACAAGATCTGCTCTGCACTGATTCTCCAGCTCGGTCTCTGACATATAGTAACCTAATGGTGATATTACCGGGGCCTCGTCAGATCATGTTTGTCCATTTATCAACAGAAAAACATTGACCAGAAAAAAAGTGAATTCTTTGAGAAGAACGACGCGGAGTCTCGTAAACATTGTGAGAAATTGATCAAGAAACTTTCCAAAGACCTTAAGAAATCTTTGAAAGAAGACTCGTACCTAAGATCTGGTGGATACAAGATGTTTACCGATGAAATGGAAGGCATAGAAGAGAAATACAAGAACGAGCCCAGGAAGGGAACGAAGGTGGGACATACGTGATAGGACGGGATGTGTAATCCCAAATAACGAGCTATAATCCAGGTCTAAGAACAAATCCCAGTGTCCCAATGGTCGGGTCTATTGACCTCGCAGCACTGAGGCCGACCAAGGGCCACATCTCAATAGATTTGGTAATAAAAATGGTTGAACCAAGTTTGGACACCAAGTAGCATCTGACTACTCGGACCCCCACCAATTAAATGAGTGAAACCCCAAAGATCCTGGGAACAGGGTCCCATTCCCACTAATGGGTAGAGCAGAAATGGTAGGGTCATCAACAGGGTTATGAGGGTCTAGATAATAGGTCTGCACATCTGTAGGGGGCATCTGCAGGTCTGCACGTCTGTAGGGGGCATCTGCAGGTCTTCACGTCTGTAGGGGGCATCTGCAGGTCTGCACGTCTGTAGGGGGCATCTGCAGGTCTGCACGTCTGTAGGGGGCATCTGCAGGTCTGCACGTCTGTAGGGGGCATCTGCAGGTCTGCACGTCTGTAGGGGGCATCTGCAGGTCTGCACGTCTGTAGGGGGCATCTGCAGGTCTGCACGTCTGTAGGGGGCATCTGCAGGTCTGCACGTCTGTAGGGGGCATCTGCAGGTCTGCACGTCTGTAGGGGGCATCTGCAGGTCTGCACGTCTGTAGGGGGCATCTGCAGGTCTGCACGTCTGTAGGGGGCATCTGCAGGTCTGCACGTCTGTAGGGGGCATCTGCAGGTCTGCACGTCTGTAGGGGGCATCTGCAGGTCTGCACGTCTGTAGGGGGCATCTGCAGGTCTGCACGTCTGTAGGGGGCATCTGCAGGTCTGCACGTCTGTAGGGGGCATCTGCAGGTCTGCACGTCTGTAGGGGGCATCTGCAGGTCTGCACGTCTGTAGGGGGCATCTGCAGGTCTGCACGTCTGTAGGGGGCATCTGCAGGTCTGCACGTCTGTAGGGGGCATCTGCAGGTCTGCACGTCTGTAGGGGGCATCTGCAGGTCTGCACGTCTGTAGGGGGCATCTGCAGGTCTACACGTCTGTAGGGGGCATCTGCAGGTCTACACGTCTGTAGGGGGCATCTGCAGGTCTACACGTCTGTAGGGGGCATCTGCAGGTCTACACGTCTGTAGGGGGCATCTGCAGGTCTACACGTCTGTAGGGGGCATCTGCAGGTCTACACGTCTGTAGGGGGCATCTGCAGGTCTACACGTCTGTAGGGGGCATCTGCAGGTCTACACGTCTGTAGGGGGCATCTGCAGGTCTACACGTCTGTAGGGGGCATCTGCAGGTCTACACGTCTGTAGGGGGCATCTGCAGGTCTACACGTCTGTAGGGGGCATCTGCAGGTCTACACGTCTGTAGGGGGCATCTGCAGGTCTACACGTCTGTAGGGGGCATCTGCAGGTCTACACGTCTGTAGGGGGCATCTGCAGGTCTACACGTCTGTAGGGGGCATCTGCAGGTCTACACGTCTGTAGGGGGCATCTGCAGGTCTACACGTCTGTAGGGGGCATCTGCAGGTCTACACGTCTGTAGGGGGCATCTGCAGGTCTACACGTCTGTAGGGGGCATCTGCAGGTCTACACGTCTGTAGGGGGCATCTGCAGGTCTACACGTCTGTAGGGGGCATCTGCAGGTCTACACGTCTGTAGGGGGCATCTGCAGGTCTACACGTCTGTAGGGGGCATCTGCAGGTCTACACGTCTGTAGGGGGCATCTGCAGGTCTACACGTCTGTAGGGGGCATCTGCAGGTCTACACGTCTGTAGGGGGCATCTGCAGGTCTACACGTCTGTAGGGGGCATCTGCAGGTCTACACGTCTGTAGGGGGCATCTGCAGGTCTACACGTCTGTAGGGGGCATCTGCAGGTCTACACGTCTGTAGGGGGCATCTGCAGGTCTACACGTCTGTAGGGGGCATCTGCAGGTCTACACGTCTGTAGGGGGCATCTGCAGGTCTACACGTCTGTAGGGGGCATCTGCAGGTCTACACGTCTGTAGGGGGCATCTGCAGGTCTACACGTCTGTAGGGGGCATCTGCAGGTCTACACGTCTGTAGGGGGCATCTGCAGGTCTACACGTCTGTAGGGGGCATCTGCAGGTCTACACGTCTGTAGGGGGCATCTGCAGGTCTACACGTCTGTAGGGGGCATCTGCAGGTCTACACGTCTGTAGGGGGCATCTGCAGGTCTACACGTCTGTAGGGGGCATCTGCAGGTCTACACGTCTGTAGGGGGCATCTGCAGGTCTACACGTCTGTAGGGGGCATCTGCAGGTCTACACGTCTGTAGGGGGCATCTGCAGGTCTACACGTCTGTAGGGGGCATCTGCAGGTCTACACGTCTGTAGGGGGCATCTGCAGGTCTACACGTCTGTAGGGGGCATCTGCAGGTCTACACGTCTGTAGGGGGCATCTGCAGGTCTACACGTCTGTAGGGGGCATCTGCAGGTCTACACGTCTGTAGGGGGCATCTGCAGGTCTACACGTCTGTAGGGGGCATCTGCAGGTCTACACGTCTGTAGGGGGCATCTGCAGGTCTACACGTCTGTAGGGGGCATCTGCAGGTCTACACGTCTGTAGGGGGCATCTGCAGGTCTACACGTCTGTAGGGGGCATCTGCAGGTCTACACGTCTGTAGGGGGCATCTGCAGGTCTACACGTCTGTAGGGGGCATCTGCAGGTCTACACGTCTGTAGGGGGCATCTGCAGGTCTACACGTCTGTAGGGGGCATCTGCAGGTCTACACGTCTGTAGGGGGCATCTGCAGGTCTACACGTCTGTAGGGGGCATCTGCAGGTCTACACGTCTGTAGGGGGCATCTGCAGGTCTACACGTCTGTAGGGGGCATCTGCACTTTTTATTTTAAAACACTTTAAATGTTTTTTAGGCTATGGAAGTTTTTCAGGAGTTTAAGAAATCTAAAACCAAGAAAGCCATAAAAATCATGAAAAAGGATGAAGCTCTTAGTCATCAGCAGAAGAAACTGGAAGGTAAGTGGACAAGATATAAAAATAAGTCTAGTGGATTCTTTTTCCACTCATCTGGTTATTAACCGTGTACTCAAAAAGTGATGTGATATTTATATGTATCTATAGATACCATTATTATGTATATAGTAGGACGGGATGGTCTCCATGGTGACTGTTTCATGATACATGAAGATTATTTTTGGTCATTATTTCTTTTCTTTCGTTCATTAGAAGAGAAAAAGAAAACAGAATTACTGGATGTAGAGAAAATAATGAAGAAATGTATAGAATCTGCAGAGATTGAAAAAAAGGAGCTTGAAAAGAAGATCAAGGAGAAAAGCTTTAAGGAAATTGTGAAGATGGAGGGAAATCAGAGGCGTTTACGTCAGGACAAACTTCAGACTGTCATCAGGTCCATGGAACGAGTAAGTTATGTAAGGCACAGTACAGTGGACCTCCGTCTCCACGCGCCCCGTCTCCACGCGCCCCGTCTCCACGCGCCCCGTCTCCACGCGCCCCGTCTCCACGCGCCCCGTCTCCACGCGCCCCGTCTCCACGCGCTCCGTCTCCACGCGCTCCGTCTCCACGCGCTCCGTCTCCACATGCCCCGTCTCCACGCGCTCCGTCTCCACATGCCCCGTCTCCAGTTATTCCATCTCCACACGCTCCGTCTCCAGATATTCCAACCACCCTCCTACATGACACCCAGTATCTCAGGACGTATGATGAGGTCTAGATAGTGGAGTGTGGGGAGATCTCTATCTGGTTCGATCTGGTCCACTATAGAATTGGAAGCCTATCTAGAAATGTTGATCTCCTCAAGCTCCACACGAATACAAATTACATAGTAAAGAATTATTTTTTTGTAAAGTTCCATGGATCCGGCACATCAGAACCTGATGAAATGTCTAAGTGAGGAAACATCTTTTCTCTGCTTCTTCTGCCCCTACATTTACACTTTGACCCATTGCCCTTGTTCTGTTGGGGTCTTGGATTAGTGTTCCTCATGTCTCTAATGGTTGGTCCTGAGACAAGTCCACTGGACCGGCACAGCTTCTGGGGTTATGTGTGTTGTAGGCTCCAGGTCTTAATCTCTATTTGGTGACACCAATGGACCACTATGAATCTCACTGTGTTCTGGGCAGAACCCAGGGCCGGTTTATGACAAAGTGGGGCCCTGGGCAGAACTAAAAGAGGGGTCTTTAAATAAAACTATTTTATGAGCAGCCACAGTCAGTAAGAGGCTCCTTATTAATTCACAATAATAACAGGTTGTAGTTACTCCTAGTAGTAGGTAAGTATCTGTAATATGGGGCTGGAGGAGAATGTTATAGGATATGGACCGATGAAAGGGAGACGGAGGATAGAAGATAAAGATGAAAAAATGAAATAGATTTATAGATGCAGGAATATAAAGTAGATTATATAAAGGTAGCGAGATAGATGGATATGAGAGAAAGATACAGTAGAAGAGAGAGAGAGAAGATTGATAGATACAGTAACTATCCATAGATAGGGATAACGTGAGATGTATAAATGGTTAGATAGACAGATTATAGATTCAACCAAGGGGTATTAAAGGAGCAATACACCCTCTGCACACATGCAGGGGGCCCCTTTAGAACACGGGCCCTGGGCAAATGCCAAGTTTGCCGCCCCCTAATGCCGGCCCTGACAGAACCAGCTTTACCAGGCTGACTGCAGCACAGTGCAGGAACACAAACTACCCAATCACAATGAGTAAAAGTCATTTAGTTATCTATAAACATCTATATTTCTCTTAGTCTAGGATTGTCAGGGGGGAACCTAAACTGCCTGAGGTGCTCCCTCCACCACATCCAATACTAATCTAGCAGTTTTTTTAGTGTGCTGACATCAGGGGGGAAGAGACACGATTGGTAAGCATCAGGTCCTGCTTTGTAGCAGATAACAGTGCCCTCCCCTGATGCTGCCCCCCATGTTACTGCAGGTGGTGCCGCCTGAGGCAAAAGGCTCAACTCACCTCACGGCTGGTGCACCCCTGATAATTGTCGTCCTCCATATTCTCTGTAATTGCTTCTGGTTGTGTAACTCTGCGCTTTCTTCCTCTCCTCAGGAGCGGGACACGTATAATTCTCAGGGTTTCATGGAATACGGCAGGAAGTCCCAGACGTTTATCGACAAACTGGAAAAAAAGAAAGTGGCAATATTCGCTGTTGCCTGGGTGGTTCTCCTGGGACTGGCAATCGGCGTTATGGTTGTCCGTCCTACGGCAGCCCCAATGGTGGCGACTGTCATTGCAGCAGGGGTCGGATTATTGACTGGGTGATTGTAAGAAGTCAAGACCAATCCCACACTGTGCATGGACGGACCTCCGGCTGCCTCATCCCTTACCCCTCTCTTTACACCTTCCCACCCTTCTCCCTCTGGAAGACTCCCCCCCCCCCATCTCTTCCTTCCCCTCCAAGATCTTTTCCTAACCAGTTCAAATTATAAATATGACTATTCGTGTCATATGATGTTTCGCACTTGCACTACTATTATTGTAATTCTAATATACGGCTATTGATACTTATTGATTCATTGCACTTCATTGTTCTCTATGTTATTCTGTTGCTTAATAAAATCCTTTGAATGGAAAGAAATTCCTCTCTGTAATACGAGTACAAAATATAAGGAGTATAACAGCCGTATAATAACTACACTATGATATATACTGCATATAACACCCGTATAATAACCACACTATGATATATACTGCATATAACACCCGTATAATAACCACACTATGATATATACTGCATATAACACCCGTATAATAACCACACTATGATATGTACTGCATATAACACCCGTATAATAACTACACTATGATATGTACTGCATATAACACCCGTATAATAACCACACTATGATATGTACTGCATATAACACCCGTATAATAACTACACTATGATATGTACTGCATATAACACCCGTATAATAACCACACTATGATATGTACTGCATATAACACCCGTATAATAACCACACTATGATATGTACTGCATATAACACCCGTATAATAACTACACTATGATATGTACTGCATATAACAGCCGTATAATAACCACACTATGATATGTACTGCATATAACACCCGTATAATAACTACACTATGATATATACTGCATATAACACCCGTATAATAACCACACTATGATATGTATGTCACGGATGTCCCTGCGATTTATGTCCCAGATCGCAGGCACACCCGTGGCCCTCTCCGTGGTGGCACGACCCCCGGCCCTCACTTCTCCATGCTCCTGCTTCTTCCTTGTCCGGTCAGCGCATACATCCCTGCTCCCTATGGCGCGTGCGCCGGCTCTTCTGATTGGCGCTGGCCACTTCTAGGTTTTCCATAAAGGCCGGCTTCTCCCATCAAGCCCCGCTGGATCTTGAGCTACCTGCCTTAGAGAAAACTTCCCATGCGTGCAGGGCCGGTTCTAGACAAAGTGGGGCCCTGGGCAAAACTAAAAGTGGGGCCCCAAAATAAAACTATTTTAAGACCAGTCACAATCAGTAAGAGACACCCCCCCCCCCCCCCCCGCCCAGTATGGTAAAACATACTGTAATTTTGGAGAATTTTAGGAGATAGATGATAAGGAGATTGATGGGCAGCATGGTGGCTCAGTGGTTAGCACTACAGCCTTGCAGCGCTGGTCAACATCTGCAAAGAGTTTTTATATTCTCTCTGTGTCTGCGTGGGTTTCCTCCGGGTCCTCTGGTTTCCTCCCACACTCCAAAAAATTACTGGTAGGTTGATTACACTGAGGCCCATTGGGGAGAGGGACTGATATTTTCTGAAAGCAGACACTTGCCCCATTTTCAAAATTGCATCAAAGAGTTTATAGACAAAGGCGCTTTCATGCAACTTTGATTCGAACTGAAACATTTTACAAAAAAATACTTAAAATTTGACTTTGATGGCAACAAATGTGCTCCAAACAGAAACTATTTACCTTCACATCTCCTAAATGTAATAGATGGACATGTGTAGAGTTCACAAATGTCCCACATTGATCTGTTCACATAAATAATCCACATAATATCACTAAAACTGTAATAACTAGATATCTTTTTTCAGCTAGAAATTTTTACACAGTCACAACCTGCAAAATATAGCAATAAAACAGAATAAAAAGTAAAGGCGCCATAAAACCTATAGAATTTTGAAAGCAGACAACCAGGAGATGCATTTGGCAATTAACATTCAAAATTTCCTCTAAAATCTGTACAAATCCAGATACTTATATAAAGAAAATACTTTCCTAAGACAGTAAGATGTGAGGAGATGATACAGACCCCACACCAATGTATTCACCAAAATATGCAGCAAAGGGAACTGCAGAAAATTCACACAGATGTATCATTGTCTGTTCCTTACACAATGGTCACCCAAATAAATAACTATATATCCATTAACCAAGCTAATGAGATAATAAAAGTCACTATTAGATGTGCGCCATTGTATTAGCCGCACAATAACAGAACCCTCCGCGCTTCATAAGAAAGAGAGTGAGAACGTCATAACATGGGTGTAAATAATGGAGGATGGTGAGAGATAAAAACTTTATTCCAGGACATGTGTGTGTTTTTGGTGTTACATATAACTTTATGGACATGTTCTGGGTCGCGGTATTAATATATAATAGCGACATTAGGCGAAGAGGATCGAATGTGCATCATATCAGTCAATTTTCCCAACAAAAAAAAACTATCACAAAGTAAAAGGGAATAAGAGAGAAAGTGTGTTCTCAGATAGTTCTGGATGGAGAAGGGTTAAAAACATAAACATTAGTTGATATTATTCCTTCTCAAAATGTAGTAACATATAAAGTGAATATTTCCATCATCTGTGAGGTGCAGCAGCTCCTGTGTGCAGCAAACTCTCCCTACAGTCTGATGGCTAAAAATCTAGAGGGGGCTACATTCAGGGGGCTGTATCTCTGGCTCTGTGACACATAGAACCTCACTTCTTTTTTCCTATGCAAGAAGAGAGTCTCCTCTTTTATATGAATCTAAATTTGTGTTACAAAATTTTAGGAAAACGGAGATATTAACTGTTGAACTGCCGTTGGGAGTGATTTTATATATTAAAATGGCACCTGATATTCTCACTTTAAACCTGAATATCTCTGGATCCAGAGCACCTAGAAAAACAATTCAAGATTCATTTGAAAGAAGAGATTCTTCCCTGGTGGCACCTAGTCACAGCTAGACCATCCTGCTTTGCGGTGGGCTCTGGTGAAGACCGGCTGCCACTTAGATTCCGATCCCAGATGTCAGCTAGTGTCATCGTCCGCAGTGGTGCAGGGGGCTCCAAACACAGCCCCCCATCCCCCACTCTGCAGAGTGACTGATGAAGGATCCAATCTGAAACCTGCTGCAGCTTTCACTCAGAGCATAGCATAGTGGAGGGACTGTGGTGTAGCACAGAGTACAGCAGTGTGAGGACAGACCCTCATTGCATTTGACTGTACAGATAGAGAAAAAGAAAACACAGCGCAGGCAATGTATACAATTCAATGATGGTTAGCAATCTAGAGAAATGTTGTGGTCACAGAGACGGTTTGGTCATGGAAGCTGCTGCAATTGACCTTTTATCCGAGACTGGCAGGTGTCGGATCATATGTTCAGGGAAGAGATGAAAAAACGATAAGGTCTTGTGATTCGCTGCTTGGTGAGTTCAGATTTTTATTTTTATTTTAGAAACATGTACAGGGTGGACCGTTCCCTTCCTCAGGTCCGATATTATATTCTGAAAGAATATTTCACATAAAATTGTGTAAGAGCAACAGTACAATAAATACATAGTATTAAAATCTGGTATAAAGTGTCTTTCAATATAGTGAATATAAAAAAAGGTGATAAATACATAATTAGAAATGGTATAACGATAAAACATGACATTAATTCATATCCCGATAAAAATTCATATAACGATAAATATCAAAGTATATACAAAAGTAGCTATAGCCATGTAGTCAAGACATGAGGCACAAGTATAGTGACAATGCAGAAGATTCAGGAAATTCAGGTGGCAGTGATGAGATTACACACGGTTTCTGGTTGATATACATTCATAGATAGTAACAGTATATAAATTCATAAGGAGCCACGGTGAATAGATTAATTAAATTCATAAGGGATAGCAAAAAATAGATTGGAGTCACCCACCCTCAGTATGGTAGACGTAAAAATAGTAGACACTTCTGTTCCAGTGGTAGAATAGAGGATGACAGGAGCTGTGGAGAATTATAAAAGATGTGTAAATAGATAATGGAGGGTGTTTAGAATGCCTAGTCCAAGGGGCAAGTTATCGTTACCTGCCTACTTAGGGTTCTGATGTCGTCTGGGGAAATTGAGGATGCCTAGAAGGTAGGTAGGAAGGATTAGATGCCGATTGATGGTATCGTCCTGAAGAATGATAGGTATAAGATGAAAGTACTTACAGCGCGTGATGTGTAGGTAAGCGCGCGGCAGTTCAGCTGGAACGCTGTATGTAGCGCTCGTGTCGGCATCCAAGAGTTAAATGCCGGCGGGAGGCTAAACTGCGCATTCGTGGCAAGTTGGCGCATGCGCGGAGTGATGATGAGACAGATGAGATTTCATGAGGAAAGTGAAGATGAGCTGGACAGACTGCGCATGCGGGAAGTGTCTGCACCCGTGTGGAGCATGAATGAGATGAAAAAGGAGAAGGCTATGATTGGAGCAATGGTGAATACTAACGAGGCTATATTAGGAATCGTGTGTAAATAATAAAATGGATCCATGTGTATGAATGTATGAGGCAGACAAAAGCAAACATATGTAGACACATGGGCGATGTGTGGAATGTACATACCCACACAAATGTATGTGTATATATATATATAGACCACACATATGTACAAATGGCTGCTATACACGTTCCAGCGATTCGTTGAGCCCATATGGGCACATGGTATTTAATTTAAAAATCCAAAAGTTTCCTCTCTTAATAAGTTGAGATAAGCGGTCAGGGTGATCATTAGGAATTCTTTCAATGGGGATTAGGCTGAGTGAACCTATGTCATTGTTGTGGTGTTGATGGCAATGACGAGAAACGCTATGAAGTTGGCAGCCATTCTTAATTTTACACCTGTGTGTATTGATTCTCTCCCTAAGGGTTTGGGTTGTCCTGCCTACGTATTGAAGCGGACAGGGACACTGAAAGAGATAAATGACAAAGTAAGATGAACCGTTCATGAAAGTGGAGGTATGAAATGTTTCGCCCGTGGCTGAGGAACGAAAGTCTCGGACACGGTGTGAGATGAGGTCGCATGTCATGCAGCGGCTGTTGTTGCATCTGTAGCTTCCTCTGAGGTTTGGAAATAAAGAGGTAGTGGGACGGAAAGTCTTCTTATTTTTCTGACCCAGCTTAGTTGGAGGCAATATAGTTTTTAGAGTAGGGGCTCTTCTGTACGTGAGTTGCGGTTTGGTTGGGAGGATTTTCTCCAGATGTGGATCTTTAAGGAGAATGGCCCAATGCTTGTTTAGTATGGTTTTTATAGTACTATGATCCGACGTGTATGTGGTGAGAAAATTGGGTGCCTTTTCGTTCACCATGTCGTTCTTCTTTTTGGGTAACAGGCACTCCTTCTGGGACAGGCACTTGGTTTTGTTGTAGGCGTCCTTTAGGATGTTCTTGGGGTATCCTTTTTCTCGGAACCGTTTGTGGAGAATTAGGGATTGTTCTTCAAAGGTGTTGTCACTAGTGCAGTTACGTCTAATTCGTTTAAATTGACTGTAGGGGACGTTTGTGAGCCAGCTCTTGAAATGAGCACTATCAAATTCCAAGAAACTGTTCACGTCCACTTTCTTGAAGTAGGTACAAGTGGAGAGGCCATTCCCCTGTTCGTTAACCGATATCAACAGATATAAGAATTCAATCTGGATAGGGGAGAAGTTCAAAGTGACGGCAATGCCCCAGGAGTTGGAGTTGATATCCTGGACAAAATCTGAAATATCTTGTTCGTGGCCGTCCCAAATGATAAAGAGATCATCTATGTATCTCCTAAACAGTTTGATCTTATCAGCGTATTTGGCAATACTGGTAATATGAGTGGCCGAGAATTCGCCCAAATAGATGTTAGCATAACTAGGTGCGAATCGGGTGCCCATTGCCATCCCGCGTATTTGGTGGAATAATTCCTTTTGGAATGCGAATACATTATGTTCAAGGATGAAAGAGATGGATTGTATAAGGAAATTTATCTGTAGTGGTGGAAGATTTGGGTCACGTTCTAAGGTTTTCCGAACAGCTTCAACTCTGAGTTCATGCGTAATATTAGTGTAGAGTGAGGTCACGTCAAGAGTAAGGAGTTTCATAGAGGGCTCCCATACGAAGCCCTCTAGTTCTTGAATAAGTTGAGAAGAATCCCTCAAATATGTTGGTAGACTCTTCAAAAGCATACCTCCAAATCGCATACAAAATACATCAAACCCCATGAGCACACTACGTTACTACACTACAAGAAACACGTAACCAAGATACACGTAGAAAAGAACAGACGCAAAAATCCACCACCTGGCCCAAACCTAACCCTAGCAAGGACAAGGTCTTCCACAATCAAAACCATAAACCTAAGAGTGGTAACCACTCTCCATCTAGGGAATCAAGTACCACGACACCTACCCTGAAAATAAAGGACCCACCCCTAAATCGCCCCTTCCCAGTTCAGGCATCTACTCAAAATGATTCAGAGAACAATAGATCACCACCCCTAGAGGATTCCATCTCTACCAATAACAGATTTGACATCCTAACCATTCATGAAGATCCAGAAGAACCTTCTATATTGGAACTGGAAACCATCAACCCGGATGGAGCTTCGGAAACACTATCCAATAGTTTGTTACCGTCTTTTTTTAGACCTTCCCTCACAACAAGAGGAGCCTCCACCTCAGAAAACTGAGCTAGTTCTACCAATACTCAAGAGTCCGAAGAGCACCTTTACCATCTTCTCTCAATGCCCCACGAGAACAAAAAGAAAAGAAGGACCAGAGGGAAGAGAAGCGGGATCAAACGCCACAAAAAAGAAAAACCAACAAGAGAACCTTTAAAATCAATTAAAATTTTTAACCTATCAAACCACTCTAACTAATGAACAATTATCCCTCCTTGGTAAAGGCCTCTCTTTCTGAACTTCTACGAACACGAAAGAATTCGATCTATTCTTAGATCTAAATACCTATATTCGAAAACTCACCCTGAAACGCCATTTTTCTGTAAATCAAGCAAAGAGTAAAGTGGAACGGGACACCACCGAGGACCCATTCATTCACACATCTTTACGCCCACCCTCCAAATTTTATCCTACCCAGAGCAGAGGGCCTCATATTGACACCTTCTCCATGGTTGCCTCTGAATTCAGGACTTTGAAGAAACCTACCAACAGAAAAATAAACCTGTCCTGGTCAGAAAGAACTGCACTAAAGGAGCTGAAGAATAACGAAAAGCTAACCATAAAACCGGCAGATAAGGGCGGAGGGACGGTACTACTGAATAGAAGAGACTACCTCGAAGAGAGCCACAGAATTTTGTCCGACCGAGAGTATTACCAGCCACTGACCTCCGATCCCAGCCCACAACAACGGGAGTCTTTGAAAACTTTTATTATGGAAGCCTCTGAGAAAGGCATTCTGACGAATCATGAAAGGGACTTCATCCTCCCGACCAACCAAAGAATGGCCCTATTCTATTACCTTCCCAAGGTGCATAAGAACCCCAGCCACCCACCGGGCCGACCCATTATATCGGGAGTCAACTCCCTGACATGCAATCTGTCTGAATATGTAGACGTTTTTCTTCAAACATATGTGAAGAGTCTACCAACATATTTGAGGGATTCTTCTCAACTTATTCAAGAACTAGAGGGCTTCGTATGGGAGCCCTCTATGAAACTCCTTACTCTTGACGTGACCTCACTCTACAGTAATATTACGCATGAACTCAGAGTTGAAGCTGTTCGGAAAACCTTAGAACGTGACCCAAATCTTCCACCACTACAGATAAATTTCCTTATACAATCCATCTCTTTTATCCTTGAACATAATGTATTCGCATTCCAAAAGGAATTATTCCACCAAATACGCGGGACGGCAATGGGCACCCGATTCGCACCTAGTTGTGCTAACATCTATATGGGCGAATTCTCGGCCACTCATATTACCAGTATTGCCAAATACGCTGATAAGATCAAACTGTTTAGGAGATACATAGATGATCTCTTTATCATTTGGGACGGCCACGAACAAGATATTTCAGATTTTGTCCAGGATATCAACTCCAACTCCTGGGGCATTGCCGTCACTTTGAACTTCTCCCCTATCCAGATTGACAACAGCGGAGCCATAGGCGAAGCAGGAACATGACGGTGGTAAGGGGGGACCTATATCGACTGAATTTAGATGATAGTATTGCGGTAAGATGATGGTCCTTGTTAAAAGAACAGAGTGGGTGGGATAGTGTAGTGATGTAAGAGCAGAGTGGGTGGTGTATAGTGTAGTGATGTAAGAACAGAGTAGGTGGTGTATAGTGTAGTGATGTAAGAACAGAGTAGGTGGTGTATAGTGTAGTGATGTAAGAACAGAGTAGGTGGTGTATAGTGTAGTGATGTAAGAACAGAGTGGGTGGGATAGTGTAGTGATGTAAGAACAGAGTAGGTGGTGTATAGTGTAGTGATGTAAGAACAGAGTAGGTGGGATAGTGTAGTGATGTAAGAGCAGAGTAGGTGGGATAGTGTAGTGATGTAAGAACAGAGTGGGTGGGATAGTGTAGTGATGTAAGAACAGAGTAGGTGGGATAGTGTAGTGATGTAAGAGCAGAGTAGGTGGGATAGTGTAGTAATGTAAGAACAGAGTGGGTGGTGTATAGTGTAGTGATGTAAGAGCAGAGTGGGTGGGATAGTGTAGTGATGTAAGAACAGAGTAGGTGGTGTATAGTGTAGTGATGTAAGAACAGAGTGGGTGGGATAGTGTAGTGATGTAAGAACAGAGTGGGTGGGATAGTGTAGTAATGTAAGAACAGAGTGGGTGGGATAGTGTAGTGATGTAAGAACAGAGTGGGTGGTGTATAGTGTAGTGATGTAAGAACAGAGTAGGTGGTGTATAGTGTAGTGATGTAAGAGCAGAGTGGGTGGGATAGTGTAGTGATGTAAGAACAGAGTGGGTGGGATAGTTAAGTGATGTAAGAACAGAGTAGGTGGGATAGTGTAGTGATGTAAGAACAGAGTAGGTGGGATAGTGTAGTGATGTAAGAACAGAGTGGGTGGGATAGTGTAGTGATGTAAGAACAGAGTGGGTGGGATAGTGTAGTGATGTAAGAACAGAGTAGCTGGGATAGTGTAGTGATGTAAGAGCAGAGTAGGTGGGATAGTGTAGTGATGTAAGAGCAGAGTAGGTGATGTATAGTGTAGTGATGTAAGAACAGAGTGGGTGGGATAGTGTAGTGATGTAAGAACAGAGTGGGTGGGATAGTGTAGTGATGTAAGAACAGAGTGGGTGGGATAGTGTAGTGATGTAAGAACAGAGTGGGTGGGATAGTGTAGTGATGTAAGAACAGAGTGGGTGGGATAGTGTAGTGATGTAAGAACAGAGTAGGTGGGATAGTGTAGTGATGTAAGAACAGAGTGGGTGGGATAGTGTAGTGATGTAAGAACAGAGTGGGTGGGATAGTGTAGTGATGTAAGAACAGAGTGGGTGGGATAGTGTAGTGATGTAAGAACAGAGTAGGTGGGATAGTGTAGTGATGTAAGAACAGAGTGGGTGGGATAGTGTAGTGATGTAAGAACAGAGTGGGTGGGATAGTGTAGTGATGTAAGAACAGAGTGGGTGGGATAGTGTAGTGATGTAAGAACAGAGTAGGTGGGATAGTGTAGTGATGTAAGAACATAGTGGGTGGGATAGTGTAGTGATGTAAGAACAGAGTAGGTGGGATAGTGTAGTGATGTAAGAGCAGAGTAGGTGGGATAGTGTAGTGATGTAAGAGCAGAGTAGGTGGGATAGTGTAGTAATGTAAGAACAGAGTGGGTGGTGTATAGTGTAGTGATGTAAGAGCAGAGTGGGTGGGATAGTGTAGTGATGTAAGAACAGAGTAGGTGGTGTATAGTGTAGTGATGTAAGAACAGAGTGGGTGGGATAGTGTAGTGATGTAAGAACAGAGTGGGTGGGATAGTGTAGTAATGTAAGAACAGAGTGGGTGGTGTATAGTGTAGTGATGTAAGAACAGAGTGGGTGGGATAGTGTAGTGATGTGAGAACAGAGTGGGTGGGATAGTGTAGTGATGTAAGAACAGAGTAGGTGGTGTATAGTGTAGTGATGTAAGAACAGAGTGGGTGGGATAGTGTAGTGATGTAAGAACAGAGTAGGTGGTGTATAGTGTAGTGATGTAAGAGCAGAGTGGGTGGGATAGTGTAGTGATGTAAGAACAGAGTGGGTGGGATAGTGTAGTGATGTAAGAACAGAGTAGGTGGGATAGTGTAGTGATGTAAGAACAGAGTGGGTGGGATAGTGTAGTGATGTAAGAACAGAGTGGGTGGGATAGTGTAGTGATGTAAGAACAGAGTGGGTGGGATAGTGTAGTGATGTAAGAACAGAGTAGGTGGTGTATAGTGTAGTGATGTAAGAACAGAGTGGGTGGGATAGTGTAGTAATGTAAGAACAGAGTGGGTGGTGTATAGTGTAGTGATGTAAGAACAGAGTGGGTGGGATAGTGTAGTGATGTGAGAACAGAGTGGGTGGGATAGTGTAGTGATGTAAGAACAGAGTAGGTGGTGTATAGTGTAGTGATGTAAGAACAGAGTGGGTGGGATAGTGTAGTGATGTAAGAACAGAGTAGGTGGTGTATAGTGTAGTGATGTAAGAGCAGAGTGGGTGGGATAGTGTAGTGATGTAAGAACAGAGTGGGTGGGATAGTGTAGTGATGTAAGAACAGAGTAGGTGGGATAGTGTAGTGATGTAAGAACAGAGTGGGTGGGATAGTGTAGTGATGTAAGAACAGAGTGGGTGGGATAGTGTAGTGATGTAAGAACAGAGTGGGTGGTGTATAGTGTAGTGATGTAAGAGCAGAGTAGGTGGGATAGTGTAGTGATGTAAGAACAGAGTGGGTGGGATAGTGTAGTGATGTAAGAACAGAGTGGGTGGGATAGTGTAGTGATGTAAGAACAGAGTGGGTGGGATAGTGTAGTGATGTAAGAACAGAGTAGGTGGTGTATAGTGTAGTGATGTAAGAACAGAGTGGGTGGGATAGTGTAGTGATGTAAGAACAGAGTAGGTGGGATAGTGTAGTGATGTAAGAGCAGAGTAGGTGGGATAGTGTAGTGATGTAAGAACAGAGTAGGTGGTGTATAGTGTAGTGATGTAAGAACAGAGTGGGTGGGATAGTGTAGTGATGTAAGAACAGAGTGGGTGGGATAGTGTAGTGATGTAAGAACAGAGTGGGTGGGATAGTGTAGTGATGTAAGAACAGAGTGGGTGGGATAGTGTAGTGATGTAAGAACAGAGTGGGTGGGATAGTGTAGTGATGTAAGAGCAGAGTAGGTGGGATAGTGTAGTAATGTAAGAACAGAGTGGGTGGGATAGTGTAGTGATGTAAGTACAGAGTAGGTGGGATAGTGTAGTGATGTAAGAACAGAGTGGGTGGGATAGTGTAGTGATGTAAGAACAGAGTAGGTGGTGTATAGTGTAGTGATGTAAGAACAGAGTGGGTGGGATAGTGTAGTGATGTAAGAACAGAGTGGGTGGGATAGTGTAGTGATGTAAGAACAGAGTGGGTGGGATAGTGTAGTGATGTAAGAACAGAGTAGGTGGTGTATAGTGTAGTGATGTAAGAACAGAGTGGGTGGGATAGTGTAGTGATGTAAGAGCAGAGTGGGTGGTGTATAGTGTAGTGATGTAAGAGCAGAGTGGGTGGTGTATAGTGTAGTGATGTAAGAACAGAGTAGGTGGGATAGTGTAGTGATGTAAGAACAGAGTAGGTGGGATAGTGTAGTAATGTAAGAACAGAGTAGGTGGTGTATAGTGTAGTGATGTAAGAACAGAGTGGGTGGGATAGTGTAGTGATGTAAGAACAGAGTGGGTGGGATAGTGTAGTGATGTAAGAACAGAGTGGGTGGGATAGTGTAGTGATGTAAGAACAGAGTGGGTGGGATAGTGTAGTGATGTAAGAACAGAGTGGGTGGGATAGTGTAGTGATGTAAGAACAGAGTAGGTGGTGTATAGTGTAGTGATGTAAGAACAGAGTGGGTGGGATAGTGTAGTGATGTAAGAACAGAGTGGGTGGGATAGTGTAGTGATGTAAGAACAGAGTGGGTGGGATAGTGTAGTGATGTAAGAACAGAGTGGGTGGTGTATAGTGTAGTGATGTAAGAACAGAGTAGGTGGTGTATAGTGTAGTGATGTAAGAACAGAGTGGGTGGGATAGTGTAGTGATGTAAGAGCAGAGTGGGTGGGATAGTGTAGTGATGTAAGAACAGAGTGGGTGGGATAGTGTAGTGATGTAAGAACAGAGTGGGTGGGATAGTGTAGTGATGTAAGAACATAGTGGGTGGGATAGTGTAGTGATGTAAGTACAGAGTGGGTGGGATAGTGTAGTGATGTAAGAACAGAGTGGGTGGGATAGTGTAGTGATGTAAGAACAGAGTGGGTGGGATAGTGTAGTGATGTAAGAACAGAGTGGGTGGTGTATAGTGTAGTGATGTAAGAACATAGTGGGTGGGATAGTGTAGTGATGTAAGAGGGGAGGGGCTCAGGAGGAGATGTCACTTCCTGTCCTGTATCTCTCTCTCTCTTTCTCTCTCTAGAAGCACAGAAGGAAACATGTCCCTCCCACCCGCCCTTTACTATCATTAATTTACAACTGGTTATTTACCAATTACATGTATAATTCTATGAAAATGATTGTCTGTTTGTTTTTTGAACTTTGACACTGTTTATCTTGTATCATGTAAATTTCTTAATTGACTGTTGATGAGATGAAGTTGGTGTTATCCTCCTAAGCCCAGAGGAAGGGCGATCCTTCAGCCATGGTTCCCTAGAGGTTTCCTCCACAGGGGGTTTTTCCTCTCCTGAGCGCTGTGGGATGACTCTTTGTGAGTCGGAGGTTGCACATATTTAAAGTTTCTGCCTGGAGATTAAAAATTCTCAATATTATGCTCCTGGCTTTAAAATGGAAGAAGAAAGAAATATCTAAATAAAAATGTAGATATAAAATTAAAAACAAATAAATAAAAGAATATGTATTTAAAAAAAAAAAAAAATAGAATGGGAGTCAAGGTTTGGCATTTTGTTATCTGTCGCAGCTTTTATTTTGCGGTGGAGGAGTCAGGTGGAAGGTGCAGGCAAGTTATTGGTGGACTAATTTAACTTATAGAGGATGTAAAAGCTCATGGTGGTGAACAGCCTGAGCTTTGGAAGTGGCCAGCCTCAAGGCTCTGGTAATGGTAAAAGCAGCCAGGGGCGGGCACGGTGGTGAAGCACACAATGGATAATCTTCACCAGGGTCATTGGTGCCCTTAAAGTGTACTGGCTCTGCTAGAATGGCAAGCCAGAGCGTGCCGCCCCCCTTTGTTGATGTCTGGCCGGGTGCTGTATGTCAGGCAGCTTTAGATTGGGGTATTGGGGAATCCCACCCCTAGCATGTCACCTGACTCCTCCTCTGATTGTTTTATTCCTGTGATTCAAATAAAGCTGTGGCCATTTCACCCATTACATTATGTGGTTGTGTATTTTTTCCATACACCGTGTTTTTCTCTTGTCTAAACTGTTATAAAATAAAGTGGGGGCCCATCCCATATCCACACGTCATGAATTCTTATATCTGTTGATATCGGTTAACGAACAGGGGAATGGCCTCTCCACTTGTACCTACTTCAAGAAAGTGGACGTGAACAGTTTCTTGGAATTTGATAGTGCTCATTTCAAGAGCTGGCTCACAAACGTCCCCTACAGTCAATTTAAACGAATTAGACGTAACTGCACTAGTGACAACACCTTTGAAGAACAATCCCTAATTCTCCACAAACGGTTCCGAGAAAAAGGATACCCCAAGAACATCCTAAAGGACGCCTACAACAAAACCAAGTGCCTGTCCCAGAAGGAGTGCCTGTTACCCAAAAAGAAGAACGACATGGTGAACGAAAAGGCACCCAATTTTCTCACCACATACACGTCGGATCATAGTACTATAAAAACCATACTAAACAAGCATTGGGCCATTCTCCTTAAAGATCCACATCTGGAGAAAATCCTCCCAACCAAACCGCAACTCACGTACAGAAGAGCCCCTACTCTAAAAACTATATTGCCTCCAACTAAGCTGGGTCAGAAAAATAAGAAGACTTTCCGTCCCACTACCTCTTTATTTCCAAACCTCAGAGGAAGCTACAGATGCAACAACAGCCGCTGCATGACATGCGACCTCATCTCACACCGTGTCCGAGACTTTCGTTCCTCAGCCACGGGCGAAACATTTCATACCTCCACTTTCATGAACGGTTCATCTTACTTTGTCATTTATCTCTTTCAGTGTCCCTGTCCGCTTCAATACGTAGGCAGGACAACCCAAACCCTTAGGGAGAGAATCAATACACACAGGTGTAAAATTAAGAATGGCTGCCAACTTCATAGCGTTTCTCGTCATTGCCATCAACACCACAACAATGACATAGGTTCACTCAGCCTAATCCCCATTGAAAGAATTCCTAATGATCACCCTGACCGCTTATCTCAACTTATTAAGAGAGGAAACTTTTGGATTTTTAAATTAAATACCATGTGCCCATATGGGCTCAACGAATCGCTGGAACGTGTATAGCAGCCATTTGTACATATGTGTGGTCTATATACATTCCACACATCGCCCATGTGTCTACATATGTTTGCTTTTGTCTGCCTCATACATTCATACACATGGATCCATTTTATTATTTACACACGATTCCTAATATAGCCTCGTTAGTATTCACCATTGCTCCAATCATAGCCTTCTCCTTTTTCATCTCATTCATGCTCCACACGGGTGCAGACACTTCCCGCATGCGCAGTCTGTCCAGCTCATCTGCACTTTCCTCATGAAATCTCATCTGTCTCATCATCACTCCGCGCATGCGCCAACTTGCCACGAATGCGCAGTTTAGCCTCCCGCCGGCATTTAACTCTTGGATGCCGACACGAGCGCTACATACAGCGTTCCAGCTGAACTGCCGCGCGCTTACCTACACATCACGCGCTGTAAGTACTTTCATCTTATACCTATCATTCTTCAGGACGATACCATCAATCGGCATCTAATCCTTCCTACCTACCTTCTAGGCATCCTCAATTTCCCCAGACGACATCAGAACCCTAAGTAGGCAGGTAACGATAACTTGCCCCTTGGACTAGGCATTCTAAACACCCTCCATTATCTATTTACACATCTTTTATAATTCTCCACAGCTCCTGTCATCCTCTATTCTACCACTGGAACAGAAGTGTCTACTATTTTTACGTCTACCATACTGAGGGTGGGTGACTCCAATCTATTTTTTGCTATCCCTTATGAATTTAATTAATCTATTCACCGTGGCTCCTTATGAATTTATATACTGTTACTATCTATGAATGTATATCAACCAGAAACCGTGTGTAATCTCATCACTACCACCTGAATTTCCTGAATCTTCTGCATTGTCACTATACTTGTGCCTCATGTCTTGACTACATGGCTATAGCTACTTTTGTATATACTTTGATATTTATCGTTATATGAATTTTTATCGGGATATGAATTAATGTCATGTTTTATCGTTATACCATTTCTAATTATGTATTTATCACCTTTTTTTATATTCACTATATTGAAAGACACTTTATACCAGATTTTAATACTATGTATTTATTGTACTGTTGCTCTTACACAATTTTATGTGAAATATTCTTTCAGAATATAATATCGGACCTGAGGAAGGGAACGGTCCACCCTGTACATGTTTCTAAAATAAAAATCTGAACTCACCAAGCAGCGAATCACAAGACCTTATCGTTTTTTCATCTCTTCCCTCATTCCATTTGCCGTCCTGGATTAATGGTTTTGTTTCCTAACAAGAGGCGGCGGAGGATCAGGTTGTCCCGGACTCCTCCCTGGCGCTGGGGCAGGACTGCACCTTTATATGTATTTGGCCTTCTTCCCCTTTAGATCTTCCCTCATCCGTTATCTGGAGGTTACTGATTACACTAAATATTCCAAAGAGACAGAAACGAAACTTATAAAACCTGCAGAATGCGAAGGACAGAAATAGAAAGTGAAAGTTCTGGAAGGTTTTGGGGGAGGGAAAGCTGCAGAGTCTCCATCACTGAGGCTTGTGCCGGACCGGACCTCTGCTCCTTCATACTGACCCGGAGGCTCGGGGGGCAGTGAGGACCCTCACAAGGTAAGACCAGGCTGGAGGCTCAGGGGGCAGGAGGCTCAGGGGGGCAGTGAGGACCCACACAAGGTAAGACCAGGCTGGAGGCTCAGGGGGCAGGAGGCTCGGGGGGCAGTGAAGACCCTCAGAAGGTAAGACCAGGCTGGAGGCTCAGGGGGCAGGAGGCTCAGGGGGGCAGTGAGGACCCTCACAAGGTAAGACCAGGCTGGAGGCTCAGGGGGCAGGAGGCTCAGGGGGGCAGTGAGGACCCTCACAAGGTAAGACCAGGCTAGAGGCTCAGGGGGCAGGAGGCTCAGGGGGGCAGTGAGGACCCTCACAAGGTAAGACCAGGCTGGAGGCTCAGGGGGCAGGAGGCTTGGGGGGCAGGAGGCTCGGGGGGCAGTGAGGACCCTCAGAAGGAAAGACCAGGCTGGAGGCTCAGGGGGCAGGAGGCTCGGGGGGCGGTGAGGACCCTCAAAAGGTAAGACGAGACTGGAGAGACCTAGAAACTTTCTACCCCCTAGAATCTGCCATCAGATCCACATCTCACACATCATGTAATGCCCCACCTTCTATTACACGGGGTAATTTATGGTGGTCTCACACTGCTATATGCAGGGCAGATACAGGGCAAATATAAAGAGGGCAGCTAGATATAGGGGAGCAGATACAGGTCAAATACATACAGGAGGGGTAAAGAACGTGTACAGGGCAAATGCAGGGCAGATACATACAGGAGGGGTAAAGGACGTGTACAGGGCAAATGCAGGGCAGATACATACAGGAGGGGTAAAGGACGTGTACAGGGCAAGTGCGGGGCAGATACATACAGGAGGGGTAAAGGACGTGTACAGGGCAGATACATACAGGAGAGGTAAAGAACGTGTACAGGGCAAATGCAGGGCAGATACATACAGGAGGGGTAAAGGACGTGTACAGGGCAGATACATACAGGAGGGGTAAAGGACGTGTACAGGGCAAATGCAGGGCAGATACATACAGGAGGGGTAAAGGACGTGTACAGGGCAGATACATACAGGAGGGGTAAAGGACGTGTACAGGGCAGATACATACAGGAGGGGTAAAGGACGTGTACAGGGCAGATACATACAGGAGGGGTAAAGGACGTGTGCAGGGCAGATACATACAGGAGGGGTAAAGGACGTGTGCAGGGCATATACATACAGGAGGGGTAAAGGACGTGTACAGGGCAAGTGCAGGGCATATACATACAGGAGGGGTAAAGGACGTGTACAGGGCAAGTGCAGGGCATATACATACAGGAGGGGTACAGGAGGGGTAAAGGACGTGTGCGGGGCAGATACATACAGGAGGGGTAAAGGACGTGTACGGGGCAGATACATACAGGAGGGGTAAAGGACGTGTACAGGGCAGATACATACAGGAGGGGTAAAGGACGTGTACAGGGCAGATACATACAGGAGGGGTAAAGGACGTGTACAGGGCAGATACATACAGGAGGGGTAAAGGACGTGTACAGGGCAGATACATACAGGAGGGGTAAAGGACGTGTACAGGGCAGATACATACAGGAGGGGTAAAGGACGTGTACAGGGCAAGTGCAGGGCAGATACATACAGGAGGGGTAAAGGACGTGTACAGGGCAAGTGCAGGGCAGATACATACAGGAGGGGTAAAGGACGTGTACAGGGCAGATACATACAGGAGGGGTAAAGGACGTGTACAGGGCAGATACATACAGGAGGGGTAAAGGACGTGTACAGGGCAGATACATACAGGAGGGGTAAAGGACGTGTACAGGGCAGATACATACAGGAGGGGTAAAGGACGTGTACAGGGCAAGTGCAGGGCAGATACATACAGGAGGGGTAAAGAACGTGTACAGGGCAAGTGCAGGGCATATACATACAGGAGGGGTAAAGGACGTGTACAGGGCAAGTGCAGGGCATATACATACAGGAGGGGTAAAGGACGTGTACAGGGCAAGTGCAGGGCATATACATACAGGAGGGGTAAAGGACGTGTACAGGGCAAGTGCGGGGCAGATACATACAGGAGGGGTAAAGGACGTGTACAGGGCAAGTGCAGGACAGATACATACAGGAGGGGTAAAGAACGTGTACAGGGCAGATCCATACAGGAGGGGTAAAGGACGTGTACAGGGCAAGTGCAGGGCAGATCCATACAGGAGGGGTAAAGGACGTGTACAGGGCAAGTGCAGGGCAGATACATACAGGAGGGGTAAAGGACGTGTACAGGGCAAGTGCAGGGCAGATACATACAGGAGGGGTAAAGGACGTGTACAGGGCAAGTGCAGGGCAGATACATACAGGAGGGGTAAAGAACGTGTACAGGGCAAGTACAGGGCAAGTGCAGGGCATATACATACAGGAGGGGTAAAGGACGTGTACAGGGCAAGTACAGGGCAGATACATACAGGAGGGGTAAAGGACGTGTACAGGGCAAGTACAGGGCAAGTGCAGGGCATATACATACAGGAGGGGTAAAGGACGTGTACAGGGCAAGTACAGGGCAAGTGCAGGGCAGATACATACAGGAGGGGTAAAGGACGTGTAAAGGGCAAGTGCGGGGCAAATACATACAGGAAGGGTAAAGGACGTGTACAGGGCAAGTGCGGGGCAGATACATACAGGAGGGGTAAAGGACGTGTACAGGGCAAGTGCGGGGCAGATACATACAGGAGGGGTAAAGAATGTGTACAGGGCAAGTGCGGGGCAGATACATACAGGAGGGGTAAAGGATGTGTACAGGGCAAGTGCGGGGCAGATACATACAGGAGGGGTAAAGGACGTGTACAGGGCAAGTGCAGGGCAAGTGCGGGGCAGATACATACAGGAGGGGTAAAGAACGTGTACAGGGCAAGTGCAGGGCAGATACATACAGGAGGGGTAAAGGACGTGTACAGGGCAAGTGCAGGGCAGATACATACAGGAGGGGTAAAGAACGTGTACAGGGCAAGTGCAGGGCAGATACATACAGGAGGGGTAAAGGACGTGTACAGGGCAAGTGCAGGGCAGATACATACAGGAGGGGTAAAGAACGTGTACAGGGCAAGTGCTGGGCAGATACATACAGGAGGGGTAAAGGACGTGTACAGGGCAAATGCAGGGCAGATACATACAGGAGGGGTAAAGGACGTGTACAGGGCAAGTGCGGGGCAGATACATACAGGAGGGGTAAAGGACGTGTACAGGGCAAATACATACAGGAGGGGTAAAGGACGTGTACAGGGCAAGTGCAGGGCAGATACATACAGGAGGGGTAAAGGACGTGTACAGGGCAAGTGCAGGGCAGATACATACAGGAGGGGTAAAGAACGTGTACAGGGCAAGTACAGGGCAAGTGCAGGGCAGATACATACAGGAGGGGAAAAGGACGTGTACAGGGCAAGTGCGGGGCAAATACATACAGGAGGGGTAAAGGACGGGTACAGGGCAAGTACAGGGCAGATACATACAGGAGGGTTAAAGGACGTGTACAGGGCAGATACATACAGGAGGGTTAAAGGACGTGTACAGGGCAAATACATACAGGAGGGTTAAAGGACGTGTACAGGGCAGATACATACAGGAGGGTTAAAGGACGTGTACAGGGCAAATACATACAGGAGGGGTAAAGGACGTGTACAGGGCAGATACATACAGGAGGGGTAAAGGACGTGTACAGGGCAAATGCAGGGCAGATACATACAGGAGGGGTAAAGGACGTGTACAGGGCAAGTGCAGGGCAGATACATACAGGAGGGGTAAAGGACGTGTACAGGGCAAGTGCAGGGCAGATACATACAGGAGGGGTAAAGGACGTGTACAGGGCAAGTGCAGGGCAGATACATACAGGAGGGGTAAAGGACGTGTACAGGGCAAGTACAGGGCAGATACATACAGGAGGGGTAAAGGACATGTACAGGGCAAGTGCAGGGCAGATACATACAGGAGGGGTAAAGGACGTGTACAGGGCAAGTGCAGGGCAGATACATACAGGAGGGGTAAAGGACGGGTACAGGGCAAATACATACAGGAGGGGTAAAGGACGTGTACAGGGCGGGTACAGGACGGGTTTCCTCCTCTCGTGGCCACCAGGAAGGTTTTGGTCTGATACCTCTGGATGTGATCACCTCCAGGCTCCACCTGGTTACCGGGACCTACCATCGCCCTCAGACAGATGTTTGATGCATTTCTCTATATGTAATGGTCAATGAGCGGGAACGTCCTAGTGGTAGGGATTTATTACCTCATAGGTGTCAGGGAGATCCCCACCGATCACGTGGCTCCACACCTCCGAGGATGAATTGTGAGAAGTTATTACAGAGTATCCAGAAGTATCCGACACCGAGGAGATAATGTCCAGTCTCAGGGGAATCTATATATATATATATAGCTCCATTATGGGACTGTTATACTGGTAATGGCTCCATTATGGGACTGTTATACTGGTAATGGCTCCATTATGGGACTGTTATACTGGTAATGGCTCCATTATGGGACTGTTATACTGGTAATGGCTCCATTATGGGACTGTTATACTGGTAATGGCTCCATTATGGGACTGTTATACTGGTAATGGCTCCATTATGGGACTGTTATACTGGTAATGGCTCCATTATGGGACTGTTATACTGGTAATGGCTCCATTATGGGACTGTTATACTGGTAATGGCTCCATTATGGGACTGTTATACTGGTAATGGCTCCATTATGGGACTGTTATACTGGTAATGGCTCCATTATGGGACTGTTATACTGGTAATGGCTCCATTATGGGACTGTTATACTGGTAATGGCTCCATTATGGGACTGTTATACTGGTAATGGCTCCATTATGGGACTGTTATACTGGTAATGGCTCCATTATGGGACTGTTATACTGGTAATGGCTCCATTATGGGACTGTTATACTGGTAATGGCTCCATTATGGGACTGTTATACTGGTAATGGCTCCATTATGGGACTGTTATACTGGTAATGGCTCCATTATGGGACTGTTATACTGGTTATAGCTGCATTATGTGGCTGTTATACTGGTTATAGCTGCATTATGTGGCTGTTATACTGGTTATAGCTGCATTATGTGGCTGTTATACTGGTTATAGCTGCATTATGTGGCTGTTATACTGGTTATAGGATGAGGGGAGGACACAAGAGCTTACAGTCTATGAGGATGAGGAGGGACACAAGAACGTACAGTCTATGAGGATGAGGAGGGACACAAGAACGTACAGTCTATGAGGATGAAGGGGTGACACAAGAGCTTACAGTCTATGAGGATGAGGGGGTGACACAAGAGCTTACAGTCTATGAGGATGAGGGGGTGACACAAGAGCTTACAGTCTATGAGGATGAGGGGGTGACACAAGAGCTTACAGTCTATGAGGATGAGGGGGTGACACAAGAGCTTACAGTCTATGAGGATGAGGGGGTGACACAAGAGCTTACAGTCTATGAGGATGAGGGGGTGACACAAGAGCTTACAGTCTATGAGGATAGTGTGTGTAGTGTAATATAATATATATATATATATATATATATATATATAGTGTTTATATCAGTTTTATGTATATATAATGTTTGTGTTGGAAGGGATTTGGTCCACGATCTTGGAATCCTGGAGTAGACGGGCACAGGTCACAGGTCACACTGTGTGATTTGGGTACAACTGACCTCAGGCATTTTTATTCGGTAAAAAAACAAAACATCAAAATAAAGCCTAAGCCTCTCCGGCACCTACCATACACAGAAGCACCTACCATACACAGAAGCACCTACCATACACAGAAGCACCTACCATACACAGAAGCACCTACCATACACAGAAGCACCTACCATACACAGAAGCACCTACCATACACAGAAGCACCTACCATACACAGAAGCACCTACCATACACAGAAGCACCTACCATACACAGAAGCACCTACCATACACAGAAGCACCTACCATACACAGAAGCACCTACCATACACAGAAGCACCTACCTCACCAGCTGCCTCGGCTCCGCAGGTCTTTGGCGCGTCTCTTTGTGGAGCCAATGTGGGACGTCTGCACCAGGTACTTATTAAGGACTTCCAGCTGCTGCTAATTAAACCTGTCAGACCCAACTTTCCCAGCTCAGTGTCTTCTACTTCTGCTTTTCCTTGGACAAAGTGCACATTTCAAGGCTGTGTTTACACGATGCGTTGCGTTTTTTGCTCCGTTTCTGACGCATTCCAAAGGCTGGTATCGTGATCACATGATGAGGTTATATTGGGGCACATTTACTAAGGGTCCGAACGCCCAAATTTTCCAGATTTGCCCTGAATTGCCCCGGGTTTTTGGTGCATGCGATTGGATTGTGGCGCATCGGTGCCGGCTTGCATGCGACACAAATCGGGGGGTGTGGCTGTCGGACAACCCGACTCATTCGGACACAAATTTAAAAAGCAAATTGTGTCACAAGATCTAGCACTCACATGCACCGGGAAGAAGCAGGTGAACTCCGGCGGACCTGCAGGAACTCGCACACACGATCTTAGTGAATCGCACCGGACCAGAATCCTCGTCGGACATTCCGAATCGGCGACGGGTAAGTAGATGTGCCTTTTTGGGGCTCATTTACTTACCTGGTCCAGTTGCGATCCTGTGGCGCGTTCTCCGAGGATTCGGTTTCTGCCGGGAGTCACTTAGGTCGTGCGCCCGATGTCCACCAGGTGTCGCTGCTGCGCTGAAGTCCGGCGGAGTTCACCTTCTCTTCGGTGCATGTAAGTGCGTGTCAAGCACACAAATTCTTTATTGAGGGCGCGTTCACACGTTGTATTTTGCTTGCGTTTTCATTGCGTTTGGAACGCATATACAACAGCTGATGTGAGGTAATTTGCCTAATTACATTACCGTTTACGTTTGTAAACGCAATGTTAACGCATGCGTTAACAAAACGCATGCGTTAACATCGCGTTTACGATGCGTTTTGTTAACACATGCGTTAACAGTGATTAAATTAGGCAAATCACCTCTCCTCAGCTGTTGTATATGCGTTTCAAACGCAATGAAAACGCAGGTCAAAACGCAACGTGTGAACGCGCCCTCAATACCGGGTTTTTTCTGAATCCGTCGGGTTCTCCGACGGCCACGCCCCGTGATTTCCATTGCGTGCAAGCCAGCGTGGATGCAACACAATTGCGTGCGCCAAAAACCCGGGGCAATTCAGGGAAAAATTGGCACAAATTGGTAATATTCGGGAAGCCCGGCTCTTCAGCCCCTTAGTAAATGAGCCCCATTGTGTTTGACGAAATGCAGTGGAAACGCAATGAAACCTGAAGTGTTTGATCCAGGCTGAAGCCTTTTGAATGCACCAAAAAGCGCAATGCAATGTGTGAACGCAGCTTAAGTGGCAACTACCCTGCCGCAGGGCGGATTCCCACGTGGCGTTTTTTTTGTCGCATTTAGAAACGCACCTAAAACGCAAGTGGGAGGGGGTTTGGCTTGTTCTTTGCCTGTTCTTTGTATACCAATGGGATAAATCTTCCATCTTCCATAAGTCCGGTGTGGGATGTCGTGAGCTTAAGGGGCGATTGTATCTCCCTATATACCATATACAACTCATGTGGCCATTTTATGCTCTTTTACGTTTTTATCTGTACAATGGGAGGCGCAATCCTCTTGTTTGTTTCCTTATATTTTTTTGGTCTAGTAAATAGAAAAGAAAAAAATATCTTTCCCAAACAAAGTCTGTGTAGAAATCCGAACATTCGGCATCATGGGAAATCTGATGCTAACTAAAAAATTCCATCACATAATAATAACTCAGGAGGAGAGAGTCATTCAGGATGTAGAAATTTTAGAAGGTTTAGAAACTATAAAATTTCTGGGAAATCTCTGAGCTCCTTGTCTTATCCTAATTTCCTATGTCTTACTTTATCTTGACCATTAGCCCCTCCAATCCTTTCAGTACCACTCAGTATATATGTAGTATACAGATGATAGTTGACGCCACAGGACTCCTTTATCCCTGTTAGGCTGGATTCACACGACCGGTGCCCGCCGTACTTGGGCGCACGGCAGTGCGCGGGGATAGGAGGAGGGGGAGAGCGCTGCTCACCCCCGCCCCTCTCTATAGGGATACATGGCGCACGACATGTCCTATTTTTTCACAGGGTACGGAGCGGTACGGTGCCGTACGTGTGCTGCACCGTACCGCTTCCATAGGGCTCCGCGCGCCCATTGCTGTCTATGGGGGACGTATATTGGCTGTATATACGTCCCCCTTGCAGCAGTGTGAATGCAGCCTTATCCTTATGTCTTCTTGTTTTTTACTGTGTAACATTTCTTGAACTATCTGTAGGCTCGTGATCGGGCACCATGTACAAAACTATCTTCTACGGGATTAATAAAGTTGTTTCATTTTGATTCCTCTCAGCCTCCGTAGCTGCTCCAGCGCCCAGACGCCCCTAATAACCCTCCATAGAGACTCTATAACTAATGTGGCGGACACGGATCTATATCTACTGTTAATTCATGAGTTTTTGTGTCCTTATAGAAATATTTCTGCTTATAATATCCATTCTTATGTATTTCTATATTTATGTTGTTTTAACTCATATTTTATCTGTAATTTGCATTGCACGGACCTTCCACTGGAAGCTTTTATCTCCGTATATATGGTTTGTATTTGTACCGACAGGTTTTATCGGTTGGCCATCTCAGCGCCGTCCCCAATGTCCTACAAGCCAACCTGAAGAAAGAAATAGGGACATAAATAAAACCATCCTGGATATATATATGGTGGATCTCCAGAGATCAGCGAGAATAAAGATTGAGAAGATCAAGAATCCCCAAAGAAAGAAATGGAGGAGGAACATAACGCAGAACTAAACTCATACCCTGAGACCAGCATTGGTGAAGAAGCCACCAATGACATCCCCAACGTCCCTACAAGCCAACATGAAGAAAGTCAATCAATCCATGACGGACATGACGGAAGCGCAACTCCAGGCAGTGCGGTCGAGTCTACTCTGGAACACGCTCTCTCTGTGTCTACATATTCCAGCGACTCTCACAGAATGGACCTTCCTGGTAAAATGGAAGATATCTCAAAAAATCGATTTACTGGATCTCTAGAGGTCGGTGACCCTAAAGATTTGAGACATGAGAATTCTCAGAACATCCATGAAGGTGACACAAAGACTAAACTAAATATAAATAGTGAACCCCAGAATTCTGAGGATTATGATGATGATGACAGAATGGACATCTCTATCTGCCCAACATCTCAGACAGAAAGTAGCGAAACACAAGAAGATGATGATGAAATGGAAATCTCCATCAGCCCAACATCTCAGGATGAAGTTGAGGAGATATCCAAAGCCGATGATAGAGAGGAAATATCTGATGTTATAATAAATATAAGAAGCCAAAGCACAAAGTCTTCGAAGGACGATAGAACTGATGACTCCGAAAACTCAACATCTCAGATTAAAATAGAACAAGATTTCAGTGACAAGAACCAGAACCCAACGTCTAAAGAAGATGAAGCTGAAATCCCAATGACCTCAACATCTCCACCAGCTGAACCTTCAGGAGACAACCTCATCACCAGGCCAACGAAGAAGGCCGACAAAGACGGGGCAAACACAGGCCATCCAGGGTAAGCTCTGAAGGTCACCACTCTTCTTGACCTCACGTCGTTCCATCTTCTGGTCCTAATATGTAGTTTACCACAAAATTATTCAAAACTGATATTTTTATTTCTAGAGCCTCAGTGATTTCTCCGGAGGAGGCCGTGAGTTACATTCGAAGATGTAGGAAGGAGATCACGGCCGCTCTACAGAAGGACATCAAGGACTTTCTGGATGAATGCGATTCCCGGGACATTATCACTCAAGAAGAATATTTTAAAGTGGATAATTTAGGAGATGAGAAGGATAAAGCACGAGCCCTGGTGAACCTGATACTTCAGAAGGGTGGAGAGGCTTGTAGAGCGTTCCTTCAATGCGTGCAACTAAACCAGGGTAAGAAGAGAAATCTCACTAGACCTTCTTGATGTATTCTCCAGGGGTGTTGCTCGGGTGGTAAAAGATCCGGGGCACGGGCCCCAATGCATGTGTATGGCACTATAAGTAATGCCCCTCCTGTACATAACCCCCTCACATGTGGTTGTGCCAATAACAAGGTTACTTCTGGTATATACAGCTCCAGACACACGGGAGGAGTCCCTGCTGGTTACATCTAGTGCCTGCAGGTGACGCGTCCTCCAGCGCCTCCATTAGGCATCACCACGTCTTATGTTCCTCATTGTGCATACATGTTTGTTCCCTGCTGTTATCCGGCTGCTGCACCTAACAATCTCCCCCAAATACTGTAACGCCGCGTTCACACGTCTGTCTTGCATTTAAACAAAACCAGGTGCTCGTTACCGATGACATGGGAGATCAAACCGAGGCCTGTCCAGGTGGCACGTGTGAACGTGCCCCAAGAAATGTACCCCACACAGTTACCCCCAGTCCCTACACAACCCACCAGTAATGTCCCCACACAGCCCTCCGGTAATGTCCTCACACAGCCCCCCAGTAATGTTCCCACACAGCCCCCCAGTAATGTCCTCACACATCCCCCCCAGTAATGTCCCCACACAGCCCCCCAGTAATGTCCACCGCACAGCCCCCAAGTAAGTAATTTGCCCAACAATCCCCCAGTGAGTAATGTGCCCACACAGCCCCCCAGTAATGTTCCCCGCACAGTCCCCTAGAAAATAATGTGCCCACACAGTTACCCCCCATGTTTTACCCCTTTCCTTAGCTGCTATTATGTTTCCTCCTCACCTCACAGATGCAGCTCTGTGCACTGCTTTCCATTGCAGGTCAGGTGATCATGACATCATCACAGGTCCTGCAGCCTCTGGGAGTCTTATTCTCCTGGAGGATAGGACCTGCAGGGGAAAGCAGTGAGTGCACATTATTCTCATCACGATCTGTGTCCTGTGTCCTTAGAGAGAGAGAGGAGGATGCTCAGGTAGCAGGACAAATGTCCTGCTGACACGGGGAGATCTGGGGCACGAGCCCTATATCTATTGACCCAGCGATGTCCATGCTGCAGTGTATTATCCTCTGTATGTTACACCGTATCTGAAGGTCGTCCTATATCACAGACACGGAGGCCATAGAAGCTGTCCACACCCTGGGGTGACTTTGTGGGGGCCGATGGAGAAGAAGCCTTTTTCCTTTAAAAATGTTATGGTCTTTAATGACCGCAGGATATAAGAGGTTAAATAGCCTGGATCGCATCTTCCTGTAATCTAAGCCATTAGAGCAGGAACCCGATGAGCACCACAAAAACGAGCAACTACAAGGGCCCCCGAGCTGCAGGACGAGGAGACCCCACAGGAGGTCACTGAGGGGTCCCGGTTATGGCCGAGATATTTTCCTACTCCTCTTCCTCCGGTTGTTGTTGTTAGATTCTTTTCTTTTTTCATAGATGAAAAGTTTCTCTGTTTCTTGTTGTTAGAAGAGGAAAATATTCCGGAAGTGAAGAAAAGTGACACAAAGGAAACACAAGAGGAAAATCCTGACAAAGGTAACAAAAAGCCCAAAAACACAGAAGGTGGAAACTTCTCCCATTCCTGTGGATTATTCCGCCCAATATCCCAAAAAAAACGGGAGGGAAAAAGCTAAATGTTTTTCTATTCCATAGACAAATTTTCTACTAAAGACTCTGAAGAAATCCAATTATCCGGGGAAAATCCGAGGGACGAATCCAAGGAAAAAGGTAATTTATGGTTTAGATGTAAGAAGGAGGAGGAGGAAAGAGAACGGAGGGATCAGTGCAGGGACTGGTACAGACTGGAGGGATCAGTGCAGGGACTGGTACAGACACTGGAGAGATCAGTGCAGGGACTGGTACAGACTGGAGGGATCAGTGCAGGGACTGGTACAGACACTGGAGGGATCAGTGCAGGGACTGGTAGACACTAAAGGGATCAGTGCAGGGACTCGTACAGACTGGAGGGATCAGTGCAGGGACTGGTAGAGACTGGAGGGATCAGTGCAGGAACTGGTACAGACTGGAGGGATCAGTGCAGGGACTGGTAGACACTGGAGGGATCTGTGCAGGGACTGGTAGAGACTGGAGGGATCAGTGCAGGGACTGGTAGAGACTGGAGGGATCAGTGCAGGGACTGGTACAGACTGGAGGGATCAGTGCAGGGACTGGTGCAGACTGGAGGGATCAGTGCAGGGACTGGTACAGACTGTAGGGATCAGTGCAGTGACTGGTACAGACTGGAGGGATCAGTGAATGGACTGGTACAGACTGGAGGGATCAGTGCAGGGACTGGTAGAGACTGGAGGGATCAGTGAAGGGACTGGTACAGACTGGAGGGATCAGTGCAGGGACTGGTAGAGACTGGAGGGATCAGTGCAGGGACTGGTAGAGACTGGAGGGATCAGTGCAGTGACTGGGACAGACTGGAGGGATCAGTGCAGGGACTGGTACAGACTGGAGGGATCAGTGAATGTACTGGTACAGACTGGAGGGATCAGTTCAGGGACTGGTAGAGACTGGAGGGATCAGTGCAGGAACTGGTACAGACTGGAGGGATCAGTGCAGGGACTGGTAGACACTGGAGGGATCTGTGCAGGGACTGGTAGAGACTGGAGGGATCAGTGCAGGGACTGGTAGAGACTGGAGGGATCAGTGCAGGGACTGGTACAGACTGGAGGGATCAGTGAATGGACTGGTACAGACTGGAGGGATCAGTGAATGGACTGGTACAGATTGGAAGGATCAATGCTGGGATTGGTACAGACTGGAGGGATCAGTGAGTGGACTGGGACAGACTGGAGGGATCAGTGCAGGGACTGGTACAGACTGGAGGGATCAGTGCAGGGACTGGTACAGACTGGAGGGATCAGTTCAGGGACTGGTACAGACTGGAGGGATTAGTGCAGGGACTGGTACAGACTGGAGGGATCAGTGCAGGGACTGGTACAGAGTGGAGGGATCAGTGTAGGGACTGGTACAGACTGGAGGGATCAGTGTAGGGACTGGTACAGACTGGAGGGATCAGTGCAGTGACTGGTACAGACTGGAGGGATCAGTGAATGGACTGGTACAGACTGGAGGGATCAGTGCAGGGACTGGTAGAGACTGGAGGGATCAGTGAAGGGACTGGTACAGACTGGAGGGATCAGTGCAGGGACTGGTAGAGACTGGAGGGATCAGTGCAGGGACTGGTAGAGACTGGAGGGATCAGTGCAGTGACTGGTACAGACTGGAGGGATCAGTGAATGTACTGGTACAGACTGGAGGGATCAGTGAATGTACTGGTAGAGACTGAAGGGATCAGTGGAGGGACTGGTACAGACTGGAGGGATCAGTGCAGGGACTGGTAGAGGACAATTGAAGCAACATTGGCCCGGAAGCAAAAAAAAATGCATTTCATTCTGTTCTGGAAAATCAGCAGATTCCTATGGAATCTACAAATCAGTAAATCGATTTGCTCATCTGTAATCTGTAGGGATCAGCATTGCCCTGCAGCCCCGTACAGGCAGATTCTGCCTCTGATATTGATCCGTTACATGGATGAAGTCTATAACTTACATATTATTTATACTCCACAGATAAAAGAATGTGTTTCCAGGAACTTCTCAAGAAGATTGAATTTGAGGGTCACCAGATTTCCAAGCTGACCTTAAATCACGTTCTTGGCATTGGAGCTGAATGCTTGGCACCAGATGATTCTCCGAGGAGACATGGGGCTTGGTATTTTATAAGAAAGTTGATGATGTTACACGAGGAGGCGAGAAATATCAGTACGATAGGGGACAGAGTGGAAAGGAGCAGAGGCGAGCACTTCCTCCAGGACACGGACAGTGACATGTCAGAAGATATCCACCCTCTAGACTTACAGTGCGCCATCTTCCATTGCTCCGATCATTTCCTGCAGCAGGAGATGACGTCTAAGATGTCCATGTGCCAGTTTTCTGTTCCTCTGCTGCTGCCGGCCAGCGATGGTCCAGACTGCACCTTTATGCTTTGGGTAATGAGGAATATTGTAAAGAAATGGAGACCTCAATCCCTGGCCGAGAGCAAAGGATTTCGAGAAGAACACCTAGTGAAGATCTCTATGCCAACCTTTTCTTTCGTAAGATTAGGAAGATGCAGACTCTCGAAGTCTAAGATTCTAAACCAAATCCTAAGTACAACACAACATGTCCAAGACGTATTTGTTCATAGAGACATGGAAGGTGGAAATGTGGAAAGGACCATATCGTTGGGGCTGGTGGAGATGTCTTGGTATTTCCCTGCTGGTAAGGGCGTCTTTACTGAGCCTGTTGCCTTTACAAACCTTCGTGGGGAGTTAGAGAACAACGTGAAGCCGTTCAGCTTTCTGGCAGAGATTTCTTCCATTGTTGTAATCTTTGCTGCCGCTATTGATAAAACTCAATGTGAATTATTACTTAAATATAAAAAACCCACCACCAGGTATCTATTCATTATCGCCCCCGAAGAGCGAAAGAGTAAAATAGAAATGGCAGAGATGCTGGAATCGGTGATGACCATGACCGGAACGGAGATGGACAATGTCTTAGTCATAGCAAAGACCACAAATGAAGCAACAACTGTGAAGAAGATTCGTTCAGCTCTGCTCACATTGAAGGAGGAAACCTTAACTGTCCTCAGTATAGAAGACATGGCCCAGAAGGCGAGGGAGCACGGGATCTGCGTGGACGAAAGTGCAGAACAATGCAAGGCGGCGGAAAGGAAAGCCAAAGCGATAACAGAGGAGATTCATGACGTAGTCCAGTATAAAAAGAGAACAATGATACTCCAAGACGAACTTCTCAAAGACCTAGCGAGGGAAGAAAAGGAACTTTGTCAGATGAAACAACAACACAATAAAAATGGGGAAAAATACAAATCTGAGCTGAGAAGAAAATGCGATGACATCAGGAGGGAACAGCGGGAATGCGAAATGCCAACAGGGATCATTCATTTTATAGAAGGGATTGGGACCACAAATCGAGCTGAAAAGTTTTATTTTTTAAGCTGGTTAAAATATTATTTGGACTTAGCAGCAAGGAAAACCCTCCCATCTCTACAGGAGCAATATAAAGAGTTGTATTCCAAGGCCAAAGACTCCCAAGAGCTGAGAGAAATCGATCAGAGGATTTCAGACAGTTCGTTGGGAGTTGAGCACTTCATCAGAGAAGTGTCTCAGTTTTATGAAGTTTGGAAGTTTTTTGGGCCGAATAATAATGTGAGGCATGTAGAATGCAACTACCTGCCTGAAACAGCAGCTGATCTTCTGCTGGATGGCTACCCACTAGAGCTCATCGATGGCGATGCATCTAGGATCCCAGTACATTGGGTAACAGATGTTCTCAACCAAGTGAACTCCAAGACAAATGGAAGAAGTAGAATAAGGGTGATCACTGTGCTGGGAGTGCAGAGTACGGGGAAGTCCACCCTTCTGAACACCATGTTTGGTCTACAGTTCCCTGTGGCCAGTGGACGATGCACACGAGGAGCCTTCATGACCCTTATAAAAGTGAAGGAAAACTTTCATAAAGATTTAGGCTGTGAATTCCTCCTGGTGATTGACACTGAAGGGTTGAAAGCTCCTGAGTTGGATTCTCTGGAGGGAAGCTATGAACATGACAATGAGTTGGCCACGCTCGTGGTTGGGTTGAGTGACATCACAGTAATCAATATGGCCATGGAGAATATGACAGAAATGAAGGATATTTTACAGATAGTGGTCCATGCATTCCTTCGGATGAAGGAAATTGGAAAAAAACCCAATTGCCAGTTTGTTCATCAAAATGTGAGTGATGTGTCTGCTCCTGTGATGAACATGAGAGACAGGAACAAGCTGCTGGAACAACTCAATGAAATGACCAAAACTGTGGCCACCATGGAGAAGAAGCCTCAATACAAGCTCTTTTGTGATGTCATGGAATATGATTCCGAGCAGCACCACTGGTACATCCCAAGTCTATGGCAAGGCGTTCCACCAATGGCTCCTGTCAGCGTCGGATACAGTGAGCACATTGATGAATTGAAACAAAATTTACTCAAATTGATCAAACAAAACCAAAAAAGGGCACAGACTATCCCGGAATTCATTAAGTGGATGGAAGACCTATGGAATGCAGTCAAACACGAGAACTTTATCTTCAGCTTCAGAAATAGTCTTGTCGCCAGCGCCTATAACAAACTCTCCATGAAATATTCTGAATTAGGATGGAAATTCGAAAAATTGGTCCATGAATGGTTCATCAATACTGAAACCATTATTAAGAACCAGTCTGAGGAGACTCTAGAAGACAAAGGCACTCAATGTTGTACTAGGCTAGAAAACATTGTTTCAAAGGAGCAGAATAAGCTGATAACATGGGTGGAAGAATATTATAAGCAAGACAAGGATTGTGCTCATCTCATACGATACAAAGGAGACTTCATAAACAGCGCAAAGATGCTCGGGCAGAGCCTTAAAATGTCCTCGTATGACAAATACAACAATGCAATGCAGATGAAAAAGCAGCAGCTGAAAATCAATGAAGTATGTAGTCAGTACATCAAGGAGATCGAAGGCAAAGTATCCGGCCTCATGGAGGAGTGCAGGAAGAAGAGAAATCAGCTGGGCCAAGCAGAATTGAAGGAGGCCTTTGAGAACATGTGGCAAGATACAGTCAATGGATTGGGGGCGAAACCTCTCACAAAACGTGATATCGAGAAGGACATGCTCCTGGAGCTCACTAAGTCTATGAGAGACAAGGGATCGGCAGTCAATGAAAAACTTAATCATATAAAGCACTTGCCAAGACCTGAGGAAAAGCAATCTGGAGGAAGAGTGTCAGCAGTGAGGACATTCTTTAAAGGTGCCTATAGATGGTGGAAAGGAAGTCCCAAGCACGAGTACAGGTTTCAACCTGTGCTACAGAAATGCTGCAAATATTCTAAAAAACAAGCAGCGAGAGATGGCGATTACGACAACACCTACTGTAAAAGTCTTCTGAACATGATTGATGACAATCTTAAAGAGGAGCTCAATATCACAGCTGAACAGGAACTGGACATCAAAACGAAAATTCTTGGGCGAGCCGTCGTCTACTTCCAGGAGATGCATGATAACTTCAGGAGAAAGAATGACCCGTCCTCGCAGCTGGAGACATTGAAATCTGATTACTTTAAGACCTTCATGAATGTCTTCGAAGAGAAGAACGAAAGCCTGAATCTTTCCAAACGCATCTGCGACATTTGTCTAAAACCGGCAATCACCGATCACATCATCCGTAATCTGGGCGTCGAGCTCGTCGATGACATCTTACAGTCCAAAGGATCTGAAACGTACACCTCTCGGACCTTCTTCCAGTACTATGTCCTTCTCACTCTTCTGGAAGCCAACGACCTTCAAAACTATGTAGAATATTCCAGAGACTATAAAGAGTTTGTAAAAAACTGGATACTGAATTACATTAAAGAAAAATACCATAACCTCGGCACCATAGAACGTAAGATCCTGGCAGGGATCACAAAGAAGATCCGAGATCTGCTCAACAACCCAGAGATGTGGGACCATTCCAGCAATGTTCAGGATTTCCTTCTTGACTTTCAGGAGGAATTGAGCAGTGATCTGGTGTTACCGCAGGAGAAAATGAAGGCAATTGTTTTCAAAAACTCTGCAAACAAAGAGGAATTTATTAGTAACTTGAACAACTTCCTGAATGACACAGAAGAAGAAATCAAATCAGAACTGGATGGTCTGGATATGGATGATATACTTTCCAAAGTCACAGTGAATCCCCAGGAGGAACTGTTCAAGAAGGTGTTTGGATGCGGAAAGCAGTGTCCATTCTGCAAGGTCCCGTGTGAAGCCGGAGGTGAAGACCACAAGGAACATTTTGCATCCGTCCACCGACCCCAAGGATTAGGACGGTACCGGTGGATAACATCATCTGTTCTTTGTCATGACATATGCACCACCTGCGTCAATGGAAATGGTTCCTTCATAAATAGAGATACAAAAGACCAACCTCATCCCTTCAAGAATTATAGAGATTATTATCCTGACTGGAAAATTCAGCCGGATCCCAGCATCGAAGCCTCTGATTACTGGAAATTTATTCTGAAAGAGTTCAATAAACAATTTGCAGATGAGTATGAGGCAAAACCAGCTGAATACCCCGAGGAATGGAACCATCTGACCAAGGAGATGGCAAAGGAAAGTCTCAAGAAGACCTTCAATATGTAGCGATGGACGAACAGGAACAGGGAACCTTGTGGCCACGCCCATTGTGCGCCAAAATGCTCATTGGCATATAAATAAAATGGAAGAATTGCACATTCATAACGCAGGACACTTCACCTACAGGGAAGTAGCTACAGTTTATACGTGACCCAGGAGCTGACAGGTTCCCTTTAGGGCTGAGACCATGTGGAGGTCACCAGATGATGCGACACACATTGTAAATCACTAAAACAACAGAAATGAAAGGTCATCCTCATACAATACACAAAGTATAGAAAAGAGCAAAATAAATGAGGCTTTGCCATAACTTTATGAAGCGCCATTCCTCGTCCTTCGTCATTGCTATAGAGATCATCATCCGCCATACAGTCTTATTACACTGCCAGCTCATCCATGTACAAGACTCTACCAGTGTGTGAACATGTGTCTGACAGTTTCTACTCTTCCTACATGGGGAGACTTTTCGGAACGCTCATGCCCCCCTGTGTCATTCTCTGCCATGCTCCGAGGGGGGGTCATTTATCTGTGGTCAATAAGCTGAAATCACAAGACACGGGGATGAGAGATCTAATAACATTGATTATCACCCCCCCCCCCCCAAAAAAAAGAAGTTGAATGCCCAGCCCCGGCACCATGAACTTGTACTCATTGATAACTAATATACTGTATGTTACCCGGGCGTCTGAATAACTTTGTGTTTTATCTTATGATTTTCGTTTTTTCTTCTGATTTATTATAGTGATTTTTTCCCTTTAATATTCTGATATGATACAAGAATCTTCTCAGTACAGACACTCAGCCTCCTGCTCCTGAGATACGGGGTCTCTGGGTTATGTTGGATACTCTGTATCCCATAGAAGTGTATGGGGGTATGACCTGTGAGGGCTCACCCTCAACGACTCATCTATGGGGCTCTCTGATATGTATAAACGGGCCCCCAAACATAATATAATATTGACCTTTATGGCCCCCAACTAGTATAATGCCCCATTCTGTAGCTTTCCTTGTTCCCCAGCAGTCCTGCTCCCTCCTCTTCCCGGGGCTCTGAGGAGGAGTAGAGGGCAGGACCAGCCAGTGGAGGAGCTACCTGCGCTGTAGAGCGTAGCAGAGACGTGTGGAGGTATCATGAGCTGATACCTCCTGGTCCCTGCTGTGCTCCCTAGTGTGTTGGGGCAGGGACGAGGGGACGCACCAGGACATTCTCCCAACAGCACGGAATGGCAGGACATCTAAAAACTGTGACTGTCCCGCCGAATATTGGACGGTTGGAGTTGTGAATAATCTGTAGAACCTCTGGATTTCTGTATATGTATCATGTATATCATCAGCTGAGCACATAAATCATGTATCATTACTTCTCCTTACTGTATTTGCACAATATTTAGTAAATTCACTTTGATTTCACAGATTGACAGGTTTTGTGTTCTTATTTTCCGCCATCCATGGAGTCATCACATGTCGTGTAAAACCTTCCCCCTCATCGGAGAAGACGCGTCAGCACAACCCAACTCCTCAGTGTCTGAGATTCTCTCTCCTGATCGATCGGATTCTAGGAGTAATTAGAGTCCACATTGAGATATCCAAAGTGATATTATACAGACAGTCCCAGGGTTACGTACGAGATATGTTCTGTAGGTTTGTCCGTACGTTGTATTTGTATGTAAGTTGGAACAGGCGGATTTTGTTAGTGTAAATCCAGACAAAATAGGATTTTGAACAATTTGCGTTGTCACAGAAACAAGGATTTCTGCAGAGCTTCATTGCAGAGACATCACAGGAGGTCAGAGGGCAGAGGGGGCGCCTGTAACTAGGGGTCGCCTGTATATATACAGTATATATTTTTTAGTAAAACCAACAAGTTCACTTCCATTTTATGATTATTCACTTTTGAACAAAAATTTTCCTGATTAAAGCTCAAGACGCAACGGGGGGGGGGGGGGGGGCGTGGCCGGCAGCGCATGGAGTAAGTCGCATACTTGCTGAGCTCCGTGTGCAGGGACCCAGAAGCGGCACAAAGCAGCAACTCACCGTAAAAAGTGACTCCTGAACGATCACCCAGCAAAAAAAAGAACGGGACCGGCAAAATTGACGGAATTCTTCCCCACCACGCGCTCACAAGATGGCGGCCGCGGCACTCGCGCTGGAACAGCAGCCTCGCAACAGGTACAATCCCCGACCTCATCATCCCACTCCTCGCCAGAATACTCTCCTGCTCTCAGCAACCCAGCTCTGTTACACTCCTTTATTAACACGGAGGCTATATCTCCAGCTAACAGCCCCAGACAACAGGCTACTCAGCAAAGCTTAGCCTCTCCAGCACATATTCCACAGCAAGGGACAAGCAATCCAGCAGCCACGTTCTCCCCTGCAGGAAGGCCCTTATCAGAGGACCTACTCAAAGCTTTACTCAGGGATTTACACTCATCGCTTCAGCGGGACATACAGTCTGCTCTATCTGTTTTTCAAAAGGAATGTGGTGAACTGGGGGAACGAACAGCACATGTGGAGACGAAAATGGCGGAGTTTACAGAGGCACACAACGAGCTGGTGGACGCAAATAATGCACTAGAGGAGGAGGTGAGAGATTTGCGCCTAAAAATGGCGGACATAGAAGATCGTTCCAGGAGGAACAATGTGAGGTTCAGGGCTATACCAGAATCGGTTCAGCAGGAGGCATTAGAGGAATTTTTGACAGATCTCTTTGTGACTTTATTACCTGATGCAACTCAGTCAGAACTATTAATTGACAGAGTACATCGTCTTCCTAAGGCAAAATCTCTTCCACAATCAGTACCTAGAGATGTGATTGCAAGGTTACACTTCTTCCATTTTAAAGAAAAATTGATGAAGAAAGCAAGAAATCCCGAAGAGTTACCTGAAAGATTCAAGGGTATTTCATTATTTGCAGATCTATCAGCCGTCACTTTGGCCAGGAGGCGGGAGTTTCAAGAAGCGGCTAAAATTTTACGTGCACATAATATCTCTTATAGATGGGGATTCCCGGTCAAATTAATCATACAGAAAGACGGAAGGAGTGTGATAGCGTCCTCACCGAAAAAACTACAGGAGCTACTACAAGAATGGAAATTGACATCGGAGGGAGAACTCTCTGCATCTGCAAGACCAACTACAGCGCCATCTCGCCTGGAAAAAGAGTGTAAAACGTCTTCTTTTCTCTTAGTTTACTTATTTTTGCACTCCAATACTATCTAGGTGGGTGCAAATGGAACCCTGGGTTCTGCACGGTACTGCTAGATTTAAATGTATCTGGCAAACACGTTAAGTGCCGTCATTGAACCCCTGACAGGGGTTTGGAGTAATGCTAATGTTGTGACATACGTCACTATGTTGTTTCTTTTATTCCAGGTTTTTTCCCCTTTGTTTTATGCAGGCATAGAAATTCATAGTACATTTACTTGTAAAATATGGGTATATATGCAATCTTTTTACAACAGTATGTATGTAAGCGGGTATTCACAATTTTACCATGGTACTAAAAATAACTTCAGACCTATTTCACTTAACTCATGAAGAATATTACTTAGACGTGTGGCGTTTACAGCACCCGACAGAAAGGGATTATTCCTTCTTCTCCCACCCACACAAAGGGTATTCCCGCATTGATTTATTCTTATCCGATCACAATCTATTTGGTAGAGTTAAAACATCAAAAATTGGAGTGATAAGTTGGACGGACCATGCACCTGTTTATTTGGAGATAGAAGAAAAATATGACAAACCTAGCTCCAGAGTATGGCGTCTAAATAATTTTCTCTTACGTCCACCTAAACTTCAGAAGAGCACAATAAATAGCTTGAAAGAATTCTTTCAAACTAATAACGTCGATAATATCTCTCCAGAATTGCTATGGTGCTCGCATAAGATGTTTATGAGAGGTCATTTTAAAGGACTAGCAGCAGCAAATAACAAAGCGAATACAGAGAAAAAATTACATGTTATGGCTGGCTTATCACTGCTGCATGCCTTAAATAAGAATAAGTATTGTCCCCATAGAGAAGGGATGATAAAAGAATTACAAGTGCAATTATCGCATTTAGAATCCCATAAATATGAAAAAGCCCTACAAAAAATGAGAGCCACCCACTACTCGCTGGGTAATAAAGCCAGTAAAATTCTGGCACATCAATTAAAAAAGAGAGAAACAAAAAATAGAATAGCATTTTTGCTCGACTCAAAAAATGAAAAGGTGCATGATCCCCAGAAGATAACAGAGGAAATGGCTATATATTACTCTGCATTGTATCATTTAGAAAATGACGAAACAACCAAACAACCTAGATCATTTTTAGATAATATAGAACTACCCACTCTGTCTCAAGAACAATCCCAACTATTGGCTAACCCTATTTCTGATAAAGAAATTATTAAAGCAATTAAGTCACTTAAAAATAATAAGGCTCCAGGGCCTGATGGCCTAACGAATGAGTACTACAAGACTCATATTGAAATTATAGTTCCACACTTGACAAAAGTATTCAATTCTATCCAATGTTCAGGCACGATACCTAAGGAGATGTTACTTGCAGCTATCTCAACACTTCCCAAGCCGGGAAAAACCCCAGATAAGCCATCAAACTTCCGCCCTATATCACTCCTTAATACGGATCTCAAATTATATTCAAAAATACTGGCCGAAAGGTTGGCCGTCCTATTGCCGAGACTCATACACAAAGATCAAGTGGGTTTCGTTAGGGGGAGGGTCTCCTCTGATGGCACAAGGCGATTTATAGATCTGATCAACTGTGTAGAGCGGACTCGGGCGCCTTCTCTGCTTCTCTCATTGGATGCAGAGAAGGCGTTCGATAGAGTACACTGGGGGTACTTAAAAGAGGTTTTGGTGAAATTTGGATTTTTACCTGAAGCATTGAAGAGTATTATGGCATTATACACTGTACCTAATGCATATGTAACCATGTCTGGATATTCCTCTACCCCATTTGACATTACAAATGGGACCCGTCAAGGGTGCCCATTATCGCCATTAATCTTTACCCTAATGATGGAGCCACTAGCAGAGACTATAAGAACATCATCAGAAATCAATGGGATTAAAATAGGAACAGTGGACCATAAAATAGGCTTATTTGCTGATGACGTCATAATATCAATCACACAACCCAAAGATTCGATAAAACAGGTATATGCAATACTTCAAAATTTCAGTAATATATCCTACTACAAACTTAACGCTAATAAATCAACAATCCTAGGAATAAATATAGACAATAGAACCACTGAAGAACTTAAGTCAAGTTATCCATTCACCTGGGCTGATGACCATATTTCATATTTGGGTGTACAATTGACATACCCAATTTCAAAATTACTTCAACACAATTATACCCCCCTTTTAGATCAAGTAAAATCGGACTTGGCGCTATATGCAAAAGCTTATGTGTCGTGGGTAGGAAGGGTAGCTGCGGTAAAGATGATGGTCCTCCCCAAAATCACATATCTTTTCAGAAATGTACCAATTCAACTCACCAAAACATATCTGCTTAAACTCCAGAGACTAATAAACACGTATATATGGGGAGAAAGCAGACCCAGAATAGCCGCAGAAGTTTTATATAGACCGCAATTAAAAGGCGGGTTAGGTCTCCCACGTATTACAAGTTATTATGAAGCTGCTATATTAGACCAAGCGAGACAGTGGTTTTTCCCCTTCACAAATAAACATTGGACACAAATAGAAAACCATGCATCACATAAAAAGAGTGTTTCAGTGGCACTCTGGGAAAAGGCTATCAATCGTTCCCCTTTTCACAGCCCCTTAGCCACAGTACAGGCTGGGTGTCAACAATGGGGAAAATATTCCAGAGATTCTAATTTATTACAATTAAAAGTGGGAGACCTTACATGTGAGACAGCGTCTCAATTGATAGAAAACTTAGATTTGCAAAATTGGATAAAAAATGGTATCCACAAAATAGCAGACATATGGGATAAAGGACACTTAATGGCTTTTGCAGATATTAGCAAAAAATTTAGTATTCCTAAACAGGACTTCTACTAGTATTTAAGACTGAGACATTTCATCTCAGGAATTCCCACAAATATGAAAGATTCAAAAACAGCTTTCGAAAGGATGTTTATGAACCCTGAAAAAAGTACCAAGGGTATCACAATAGCATATAGAGCTATAGAAGAAATATCACTAACACACACATTTAAATGTTTGGAGAAATGGCAAGAAGACTTAGGGCTAAATATTGAAGAGGAAACCTGGAATGTAATGTTTAGACTAACCTCCTCTCTCTCCAAATGTACACTACATATGGAAACTAGAAGAAAAATATTATATAGATGGTATTATACCCCCGGTATTATACCCCCGGCAAAGATATTTCCAAACAGCTCTAGTTTATGCTGGAGGTGCCAGGTGGAATATGGAGACATAGTACATATATTTTGGAAGTGCTCTGTGATTCAGAGGTTGTGGAGACAGGTTGAAAATTTATTAGCAGAGGTCTTAAAAACCCCTGTTAAATTAACACCAGAATTGTCCCTCCTGGGTATAGGGCTGTCAGATTACTCACTAGAAGAACAAAACATTATATTTCATATATCAACTACAGTAATTACTATTATAGCCTCACTATGGAAATCCCCAAAAATCCCAATTTTTTCTGAAATAACTAGAAGAGTAAATACAATATGTAATCTTGAAAAAACAATGGCATACACAAATGACACACAAAAGAAATATTATGCTAGATGGGAGCCATGGAGGAAATCTATTTTCTACAAGGCCACGAATGAGGAAATCCCTATTTTAGAAAATAGTTGAAATATGCCAACAGTTAAGTGTATTGTAAAAATGTAAATTTATATATTCACCTGATATATAAAACTACTGGGTATACATATTACATATTCATTATATACCCTAAATAAAACTGTAAATGCTAGGAATGAGAAAAATTCACTTTTAAAAATACAGATTTGCCTGCGATTGGTTTGTTGTTAGAAGTTAAATCCCTAGGTTATTTTCGTTTATGAAGAGACTAAAAATAAATAATTGAATGTATGTTACTCCATTTGTACAACTTATACAAAAATGTGGAAAATAGAGTCTGTATGGATAGTAGCATATCTGCGTATATGCAAAGTGCTGGATAATCTGTATATTCATGCGGACTTGAATAAAGAAGCTTTAAAAAAAAAAAAAGCTCAAGACGCAACAACACAACAGGACGTACAAGATGAATCCACGGAATATTCCGCAATGTGATACTGCAAGATTTACTCTACAGAAAAACATAAGTAGTCCAGCTCTCCAAAAAAGAGGGGAAAGGGTTAAAGAACTACATTTTAATGTTAAAAAGACTTTGCAACAGAAAAAAACACAGGGACAAAATCCAAAAAGGCACAAAAACTATAAACAAAAAGCATAAAGTGGGGCGTTTCGGGTTATAATATTGTAAGTCCTTGGTTTTGCCATAATACCTGACGTCTAGTTGTCCTACTTTATAATAAATGGAGGTTCTCATGTGGAGCGGATGATCGGGTGAAGGCGTATGATGGGCGGAGACACAGAAACACGTGAGACATCACAGGATCCTACTCAGGTAAATGGATAAAATTACATCTTCTCTGAAGTTCAGATACTTTGGATCTCGTGTGTCCGGGGTGAAGATCCATAAAGCCTTTGGTTCAGAGGATCTTTTCCAGTCTCCGCCTCTGACCGGACGAGTTACATATTCGACAGCGACCACTGACAGGTTTCTGATAGATCCTGAATGTTTTTCTTTGAAATGTTTTGGGGCCTCCGACAGATTTTGGTGCTTTTTACAGTGTTGGGATCGGCCGCAGCGATGTGATCACTGTACGAGTTTTCAGTGATACATCCGAGATATTGTAACCGGCAACTGGAGCAGCCAATCACGTGCCCTACATGTGCAGGATTACATGAAGGACTTGGTATTATAGTTAATTCTGGTTGTCAGGATCAGGGATAGTGGACCCCCTGGACCACCGCGGAAGATGATGGAAGCCGACACCTGGGAGCGGAGTCTAAGTGGCACCCGGTTTTCACCAAAGCCGCCACGATGCGGGTTGGTCTTGCTGCAGCGTGACTTTGCCCGTGGTGGCGGCCAAGACGAGGTACAGAGTCAGCAGGCAAAATCGTAGTCGTAGTCAGGCAGAAGGTCAGGACAGGCAGCACGGGATCAGAGTCGGGACGTAGCGGTAGATCAGGGCAGGCGGCAAAGATCAAAGTCAGGAGGTCACAAAGGGAGTAACACAGGCAGAGAGGTCCAGCTTTCTCAGAGGCACAAAGATCCGGCGGGGAGTGGCCAACAATTAAAGGTGTGCTGCCCTTTAAATCTATGGGAACCGGCCCTGGTGCCCTAGGAGGTGGGGACACGCGCCGGTCCGCCAGAGCTGAAGCAGAAGCGAGGGCAGGTGAGTCGGGCCGCTGGGAAGATGGGGACCGGAGGGGAGCATGGGTGAGTCTGCCACAGGAGAAGTGGTTTACAGGAGCACCCGTGACACTGGTTACTGCACAGATTGCGGCGATTTCCCCCACATTTCTGAGTTGTTGTTTGTTGCGATCTGACAACGTGTTTGGGGCTCGTAACTGACCTGAAGAAGTGGCCTCAGGAGCTCCAGTGTAGATGCCATTTATTTTAATGTCGTTGAGAGGGTTGTCCTGGCATCAAATTGGTGAGTACTTTTTATTGATGTGGGTGATATTGATGACCCCATTAGTACTAGAATATCTTGTTCCAGACACCCTGGTCTGTCCCTCGTTCTACACCTTTTCAAAATCCCACAAAAACAAAGCCACTTTTCACCTTCCTGACACGGCACATTTTTCCAAATCTTCCCTATAACTAGAACTTTATAAGAACTTCACTAGAACTTTACTAGAACTTCACTAGAAATTCACTAGAACTTTAATAGAACTTCACTAGAACTTCTTTAGAACTTCATTAGAACTTTATTAGAACTTTATTAGAACTTCATTAGAACTTCACTAGAACTTCACTAGAACTTCATTAGAACTTCACTAGAACTTTATTAGAACTTCACTAGAACTTCCCTAGAACTTTATTAGAACTTTATTAGAACTTCATTTGAGCTTCACTAGAACTTCATTTGAACTTCACTAGAACTTTATTAGAACCTTATTAGAACATCACTAGAACTTCACTAGAACTTCATTAGAACTTCATTAGAACTTTATTAGAACTTCAATTGAACTTCACTAGAACTTCATTAGAACTTTAATAGAACTTCACTAGAACTTCACTAGAACTTCACTAGAACTTCACTAGAACTTCATTAGAACTTCATTAGAACTTTATAAGAACTTCACTAGATCTTCATTAGAACTTTAAAAGAACTTCACTAGAACTTCATTAGAACTTAATTAGAACTTTATTAGAACTTCACTAGAACTTCCCTAGAACTTTATTAGAACTTTATTAGAACTTCATTTGAACTTCACTAGAACTTCACTAGAACTTCATTTGAACTTCACTAGAACTTTATTAGAACATCAATAGAACTTCACTAGAACTTCATTAGAACTTCATTAGAACTTTATTAGAACTTCAATTGAACTTCACTAGAACTTCACTAGAACTTCATTAGAACTTCATTAGAACTTTATTAGAACTTCAATTGAACTTCACTAGAACTTCATTAGAACTTTAATAGAACTTCACTAGAACTTCACTAGAACTTTAATAGAACTTCACTAGAACTTCACTAGAACTTCATTAGAACTTCATTAGAACTTTATAAGAACTTCACTAGATCTTCATTAGAACTTTAAAAGAACTTCACTAGAACTTCATTAGAACTTAATTAGAACTTTATTAGAACTTCACTAGAACTTCCCTAGAACTTTATTAGAACTTTATTAGAACTTCATTTGAACTTCACTAGAACTTCATTTGAACTTCACTAGAACTTTATTAGAACATCACTAGAACTTCACTAGAACTTCATTAGAACTTCATTAGAACTTTATTAGAACTTCAATTGAACTTCACTAGAACTTCACTAGAACTTCATTAGAACTTTAATAGAACTTCACTAGAACTTCACTAGAACTTTAATAGAACTTCACTAGAACTTCACTAGAACTTTAATAGAACTTCACTAGAACTTCACTAGAACTTCATTAGAACTTCATTAGAACTTTATTAGAACTTCATTTGAACTTCACTAGAACTTCATTTGAACTTCACTAGAACTTCACTAGAACTTCACTAGAACTTCACTAGAACTTCATTAGAACTTCATTAGAACTTTATAAGATCTTCACTAGATCTTCATTAGAACTTTAAAAGAACTTCACTAGAACTTCATTAGAACTTAATTAGAACTTTATTAGAACTTCACTAGAACTTCCCTAGAACTTTATTAGAACTTTATTAGAACTTCATTTGAACTTCACTAGAACTTCATTTGAACTTCACTAGAACTTTATTAGAACACCACTAGAACTTCACTAGAACTTCATTAGAACTTCATTAGAACTTCATTAGAACTTTATTAGAACTTCAATTGAACTTCACTAGAACTTCACTAGAACTTCATTAGAACTTTAATAGAAATTTATTAGAACTTCATTTGAACTTCACTAGAACTTCACTAGAACTTCACTAGAACTTCACTAGAACTTCATTAGAACTTTAATAGAACTTCACTAGAACTTCACTAGAACTTCATTAGAACTTCATTAGAAATTTATTAGAACTTCATTTGAACTTCACTAGAACTTCACTAGAACTTCATTAGAACTTCATTAGAAATTTATTAGAACTTCATTTGAACTTTCCTAGAACTTCACTAGAACTTCACTAGAACTTCACTAGAACTTCACTAGAACTTTAATAGAACTTCACTAGAACTTCACTAGAATGTTAATAGAACTTCACTAGAACTTCATTAGAAATTCATTTGAACTTCACTAGAACTTCATTAGAACTTCTTTAGAACTTTATTAGAACTTCATTAGAACTTTAATAGAACTTCACTAAAACTTCGATAGAACTTCACTAGAACTTCACTAGAACTTCACTAGAACTTCATTGGAAATTCATTAGAACATCATTAGAACTTCAGTAGAACTTCACTAGAACTTCACTAGAACTTTATTAGAACTTCATTCGAACTTTAATAGAACTTCACTAGAACTTCACTAGAACTTCATTAGAACTTTAATAGAACTGCACTAGAACTTTATTAGAACTTTATTAGAACTTCCCTAGAACTTCACTAGAACTTTATTAAAACTTCACTAGAACTTCACTAGAACTTCCCTAGAACTTTATTAGAACTTTATTAGAACTTCATTAAAACTTCATTAGAACTTAATTTGAACTTCACTAGAACTTCACTAGAACTTCATTAGAACTTTAATAGAACTTCACTAGAACTTTAATAGAACTTCACTAGAACTTCTTTAGAACTTCATTAGAACTTTATCAGAATGTCAGTAGAACTTCACTAGAACTTCATTAGAACTTTATAAGAACTTCACTAGAACTTCATTAGTACTTAATTAGAACTTTATTAGAACTTTATTAGAACTTCACTAGAACTTCACTAGAACTTCACTAGAACTTTATTAGAACTTTATAAGAACTTCACTAGATCTTCATTAGAACTTTAAAAGAACTTCACTAGAACTTCATTAGAACTTAATTAGAACTTTATTAGAACTTCACTAGAACTTCCCTAGAACTTTATTAGAACTTTATTAGAACTTCATTTGAACTTCACTAGAACTTCATTTGAACTTCACTAGAACTTTATTAGAACACCACTAGAACTTCACTAGAACTTCATTAGAACTTCATTAGAACTTTATTAGAACTTCAATTGAACTTCACTAGAACTTCACTAGAACTTCATTAGAACTTTAATAGAAATTTATTAGAACTTCATTTGAACTTCACTAGAACTTCACTAGAACTTCACTAGAACTTCACTAGAACTTCATTAGAACTTTAATAGAACTTCACTAGAACTTCACTAGAACTTCATTAGAACTTCATTAGAAATTTATTAGAACTTCATTTGAACTTCACTAGAACTTCACTAGAACTTCATTAGAACTTCATTAGAAATTTATTAGAACTTCATTTGAACTTTCCTAGAACTTCACTAGAACTTCACTAGAACTTCACTAGAACTTCACTAGAACTTTAATAGAACTTCACTAGAACTTCACTAGAATGTTAATAGAACTTCACTAGAACTTCATTAGAAATTCATTTGAACTTCACTAGAACTTCATTAGAACTTCTTTAGAACTTTATTAGAACTTCATTAGAACTTTAATAGAACTTCACTAAAACTTCGATAGAACTTCACTAGAACTTCACTAGAACTTCACTAGAACTTCATTGGAAATTCATTAGAACATCATTAGAACTTCAGTAGAACTTCACTAGAACTTCACTAGAACTTTATTAGAACTTCATTCGAACTTTAATAGAACTTCACTAGAACTTCACTAGAACTTCATTAGAACTTTAATAGAACTGCACTAGAACTTTATTAGAACTTTATTAGAACTTCCCTAGAACTTCACTAGAACTTTATTAAAACTTCACTAGAACTTCACTAGAACTTCCCTAGAACTTTATTAGAACTTTATTAGAACTTCATTAAAACTTCATTAGAACTTAATTTGAACTTCACTAGAACTTCACTAGAACTTCATTAGAACTTTAATAGAACTTCACTAGAACTTTAATAGAACTTCACTAGAACTTCTTTAGAACTTCATTAGAACTTTATCAGAATGTCAGTAGAACTTCACTAGAACTTCATTAGAACTTTATAAGAACTTCACTAGAACTTCATTAGTACTTAATTAGAACTTTATTAGAACTTTATTAGAACTTCACTAGAACTTCACTAGAACTTCACTAGAACTTCATTAGAACTTCACTAGAACTTTATTAGAACTTCACTAGAACTTTCCTAGAACTTCCCTAGAACTTTATTAGAACTTTATTAGAACTTCATTTGAACTTCACTAGAACTTCACTAGAACTTCATTAGAACTTCATTAGAACATCACTAGAACTTTACTAGAACTTCATTAGAACTTCATTAGAACTTTATTAGAACTTCAATTGAACTTCACTAGAACTTCACTAGAACTCTATTAGAACTTTAATAGAACTTCATTTGAACTTCACTAGAACTTAACTAGAACTTCACTAGAACTTCACTAGAACTTCATTAGAACTTCACTAGAACTTCATTAGAACTTCATTAGAACTTCATTGGAACTTCATTTGAACTTCACTAGAACTTCACTAGAACTTCATTAGAACTTTAATAGAACTTCACTAGAACTTCACTAGAACTTCATTAGAACTTCATTAGAACTTTATTAGAACTTCATTTGAACTTCACTAGAACTTCACTAGAACTTCACTAGAACTTCACTAGAACTTCACTAGAACTTCATTAGAACTTTAATAGAACTTCACTAGAACTTTATTAGAACATCACTAGAACTTCACTAGAACTTCATTAGAACTTCATTAGAAATTTATTAGAACTTCATTTGAACTTCACTAGAACTTTACTAGAACTTCATTAGAACTTCATTAGAACTTCATTAGAAATTTATTAGAACTTCATTTGAACTTCCCTAGAACTTCCCTAGAACTTCACTAGAACTTCACTAGAACTTCACTAGAACTTTAATAGAACTTCACTAGAACTTCACTAGAACTTCACTAGAACATTAATAGAACTTCACTAGAACTTCATTAGAAATTCATTTGAACTTCACTAGAACTTCATTAGAACTTCTTTAGAACTTTATTAGAACTTCATTAGAACTTTAATAGAACTTCACTAAAACTTCGATAGAACTTCACTAGAACTTCACTAGAACTTCACTAGAACTTCACTAGAACTTCATTGGAAATTCATTAGAACATCATTAGAACTTCACTAGAACTTCACTAGAACTTTATTAGAACTTCATTAGAACTTTAATAGAACTTCACTTGAACTTCGCTAGAACTTCACTAGAACTTCATTAGAACTTTAATAGAACTTCACTAGAACTTCATTAGAACTTCATTAGAATTTTATTGGAATTTCATTTGAACTTCACTAGAACTTCACTAGAACTTCATTAGAACTTTAATAGAACTTCACTAGAACTTTAATAGAACTACACTAGAACTTTAATAGAACTTCACTAGAACTTCATTAGAACTTCATTAGAACTTCATTTGAACTTCAATAGAACTTTACTAGAACTTAATTTGAACTTCACTAGAACTTCACTAGAACTTCACTAGAACTTCACTAGAACTTCACTAGAACTTCATTAGAACTTCATCAGAACTTTATTAGAACTTCATTTGAACTTCACTAGAACGTCACTAGAACTTTAATAGAACTTCACTAGAACTTCACTAGAACTTCACTAGAACTTCACTACAAGTTTACTACTGAAGTTCTAGTGAATTTCTAATGAAGTTCTAGTGAAGTTCTAATGAAGATCTAGTGAAGTTCTAATGAAGATCTAGTAAAGTTCTAGTGAAGTTCTAGTGAAGTTCTATTAAAGTTCTAATGAAGTTCTAGTGAAGTTCTAGTGAAGTTCTAATGAAGATCTAGTGAAGTTCTATTAAAGTTCTAATGAAGTTCTAGTGAAGTTCTAATGAAGATCTAGTGAAGTTCTAATGAAGTTCTAGTGAAGTTCTAGTGAAGTTCTAGTGAAGTTCTATTAAAGTTCTAATGAAGTTCTAGTGAAGTTCTAGTGAAGTTCTATTAAAGTTCTAATGAAGTTCTAGTGAAGTTCTAGTGAAGTTCTAGTGAAGTTCTATTAAAGTTCTAATGAAGTTCTAGCGAAGTTCTAGTGAAGTTCAAATGAAGTTCTAATAAAGTTCTAATGAAGTTTTAATAAAGTTCTAGTGAAGTTCTAGGGAAGTTTTATTGAAGTTCTAGGGAAGTTCTAGTGAAATACTAATAATGTTCTAATGAATTTCCAATGAAGTTCTAGTGAAGTTCTAGTGACGTTCTAGTGACGTTCTAATAATGTTCTAAAGAAGTTCTAATAAAGTTCTAGTGAAGTTCTAATGAAGTTCTAGTGAAGTTCTATTAAAGTTCTAGTGAAGTTCTAGTGAAGTTCTATTAAAGTTCTAGTGAAGTTCTATTAAAGTTCTAATGAAGTTCTAGTGAAGTTCTAGTGAGGTTCTAATGAAGTTCTAGTGAAAATCTAGTGAAGTTCCAATGAAGTTCTAGTGAAGTTCTAGTGAAGTTCTAGTGAAGTTCTAATAAAGTTCTAATAAACTTCTAATGAAGATCTAGTGAATTTCTAATGACGTTCTAATGAATTTCTAGTGAAGTTCTAATGAAGTTCTAGTGAAGTTCTAGTGAAGTTCAAATGAAGTTCTAGTGAAGTTCTAGTGCAGTTCAAATGAAGTTCTAATAAAGATAAAGTTCTAGTGAAGTTCTAGTGATGTTCTAATAAAGTTCTAATGAAGTTCTAGTGAAGTTTTAGTGACGTTTTAATAGAACTTCACTAGAACTTCACTAGAACTTCACTAGAACTTCACTAGAACTTCATTGGAAATTCATTAGAACATCATTAGAACTTCAGTAGAACTTCACTAGAACTTCACTAGAACTTTATTAGAACTTCATTCGAACTTTAATAGAACTTCACTAGAACTTCACTAGAACTTCATTAGAACTTTAATAGAACTGCACTAGAACTTTATTAGAACTTTATTAGAACTTCCCTAGAACTTCACTAGAACTTTATTAAAACTTCACTAGAACTTCACTAGAACTTCCCTAGAACTTTATTAGAACTTTATTAGAACTTCATTAAAACTTCATTAGAACTTAATTTGAACTTCACTAGAACTTCACTAGAACTTCATTAGAACTTTAATAGAACTTCACTAGAACTTTAATAGAACTTCACTAGAACTTCTTTAGAACTTCATTAGAACTTTATCAGAATGTCAGTAGAACTTCACTAGAACTTCATTAGAACTTTATAAGAACTTCACTAGAACTTCATTAGTACTTAATTAGAACTTTATTAGAACTTTATTAGAACTTCACTAGAACTTCACTAGAACTTCACTAGAACTTCACTAGAACTTCATTAGAACTTCACTAGAACTTTATTAGAACTTCACTAGAACTTTCCTAGAACTTCCCTAGAACTTTATTAGAACTTCATTTGAACTTCACTAGAACTTCACTAGAACTTCATTAGAACTTCATTAGAACATCACTAGAACTTTACTAGAACTTCATTAGAACTTCATTAGAACTTTATTAGAACTTCAATTGAACTTCACTAGAACTTCACTAGAACTCTATTAGAACTTTAATAGAACTTCATTTGAACTTCACTAGAACTTAACTAGAACTTCACTAGAACTTCACTAGAACTTCATTAGAACTTCACTAGAACTTCATTAGAACTTCATTAGAACTTCATTGGAACTTCATTTGAACTTCACTAGAACTTAGAACTTTAATAGAACTTCACTAGAACTTCACTAGAACTTCATTAGAACTTCATTAGAACTTTATTAGAACTTCATTTGAACTTCACTAGAACTTCACTAGAACTTCACTAGAACTTCACTAGAACTTCACTAGAACTTCATTAGAACTTTAATAGAACTTCACTAGAACTTTATTAGAACATCACTAGAACTTCACTAGAACTTCATTAGAACTTCATTAGAAATTTATTAGAACTTCATTTGAACTTCACTAGAACTTTACTAGAACTTCATTAGAACTTCATTAGAACTTCATTAGAAATTTATTAGAACTTCATTTGAACTTCCCTAGAACTTCCCTAGAACTTCACTAGAACTTCACTAGAACTTCACTAGAACTTTAATAGAACTTCACTAGAACTTCACTAGAACTTCACTAGAACATTAATAGAACTTCACTAGAACTTCATTAGAAATTCATTTGAACTTCACTAGAACTTCATTAGAACTTCTTTAGAACTTTATTAGAACTTCATTAGAACTTTAATAGAACTTCACTAAAACTTCGATAGAACTTCACTAGAACTTCACTAGAACTTCACTAGAACTTCACTAGAACTTCATTGGAAATTCATTAGAACATCATTAGAACTTCACTAGAACTTCACTAGAACTTTATTAGAACTTCATTAGAACTTTAATAGAACTTCACTTGAACTTCGCTAGAACTTCACTAGAACTTCATTAGAACTTTAATAGAACTTCACTAGAACTTCATTAGAACTTCATTAGAATTTTATTGGAATTTCATTTGAACTTCACTAGAACTTCACTAGAACTTCATTAGAACTTTAATAGAACTTCACTAGAACTTTAATAGAACTACACTAGAACTTTAATAGAACTTCACTAGAACTTCATTAGAACTTCATTAGAACTTCATTTGAACTTCAATAGAACTTTACTAGAACTTAATTTGAACTTCACTAGAACTTCACTAGAACTTCACTAGAACTTCACTAGAACTTCACTAGAACTTCATTAGAACTTCATCAGAACTTTATTAGAACTTCATTTGAACTTCACTAGAACGTCACTAGAACTTTAATAGAACTTCACTAGAACTTCACTAGAACTTCACTAGAACTTCACTACAAGTTTACTACTGAAGTTCTAGTGAATTTCTAATGAAGTTCTAGTGAAGTTCTAATGAAGATCTAGTGAAGTTCTAATGAAGATCTAGTAAAGTTCTAGTGAAGTTCTAGTGAAGTTCTATTAAAGTTCTAATGAAGTTCTAGTGAAGTTCTAGTGAAGTTCTAATGAAGATCTAGTGAAGTTCTATTAAAGTTCTAATGAAGTTCTAGTGAAGTTCTAATGAAGATCTAGTGAAGTTCTAATGAAGTTCTAGTGAAGTTCTAGTGAAGTTCTAGTGAAGTTCTATTAAAGTTCTAATGAAGTTCTAGTGAAGTTCTAGTGAAGTTCTATTAAAGTTCTAATGAAGTTCTAGTGAAGTTCTAGTGAAGTTCTAGTGAAGTTCTATTAAAGTTCTAATGAAGTTCTAGCGAAGTTCTAGTGAAGTTCAAATGAAGTTCTAATAAAGTTCTAATGAAGTTTTAATAAAGTTCTAGTGAAGTTCTAGGGAAGTTTTATTGAAGTTCTAGGGAAGTTCTAGTGAAATACTAATAATGTTCTAATGAATTTCCAATGAAGTTCTAGTGAAGTTCTAGTGACGTTCTAGTGACGTTCTAATAATGTTCTAAAGAAGTTCTAATAAAGTTCTAGTGAAGTTCTAATGAAGTTCTAGTGAAGTTCTATTAAAGTTCTAGTGAAGTTCTAGTGAAGTTCTATTAAAGTTCTAGTGAAGTTCTATTAAAGTTCTAATGAAGTTCTAGTGAAGTTCTAGTGAAGTTCTAGTGAGGTTCTAATGAAGTTCTAGTGAAAATCTAGTGAAGTTCCAATGAAGTTCTAGTGAAGTTCTAGTGAAGTTCTAGTGAAGTTCTAATAAAGTTCTAATAAACTTCTAATGAAGATCTAGTGAATTTCTAATGACGTTCTAATGAATTTCTAGTGAAGTTCTAATGAAGTTCTAGTGAAGTTCTAGTGAAGTTCAAATGAAGTTCTAGTGAAGTTCTAGTGCAGTTCAAATGAAGTTCTAATAAAGATAAAGTTCTAGTGAAGTTCTAGTGATGTTCTAATAAAGTTCTAATGAAGTTCTAGTGAAGTTTTAGTGACGTTTTAATAGAACTTCACTAGAACTTCACTAGAACTTCACTAGAACTTCACTAGAACTTCACTAGAACTTCATTAGAACTTCACTAGATTTTCACTAGAACTTCATTAGAACTTCATTAGATATTCACTAGATCTTCATTAGAACTTTATTAGAACTTTATTAGAACTTCACTAGAACTTCATTAGAACTTCACTAGAACTTCACTAGAACTTCATTAGAACTTCACTAGATTTTCACTGGAACTTCATTAGTACTTCACTAGATCTTCATTAGAACTTCACTAGAACTTCACTAGAACTTCACTAGAACTTCACTAGAACTTAACTAGAACTTCATTAGAACTTCATTAGATTTTCACTAGAACTTCATTAGAACTTCACTAGATCTTCATTAGAACTTCACTAGAACTTCACTAGAACTTCATTAGAACTTCATTAGAACTTCATTAGAACTTTATTAGAACTTCATTTGAACTTCACTAGAACTTCACTAGAACTTCATTTGAACTTCACTAGAACTTCATTTGAACTTCACTAGAACTTCACTAGAACTTCACTAGAACTTCACTAGAACTTCACTAGAACTCCACTAGAACTTCACTAGAACTTCATTAGAACTTTAATAGAACTTTAATAGAACTTCACTAGAACTTTAATAGAACTTCATTAGAACTTTAATAGACCTTCACTAGAACTTCATTAGAACTTCATTAGAACTTTATTAGAACTTCATTTGAACTTCACTAGAACTTCATTTGAACTTCACTAGAACTTCATTTGAACTTCACTAGAACTTCACTAGAACTTCACTAGAACTCCACTAGAACTTCACTAGAACTTCATTAGAACTTTAATAGAACTTTAATAGAACTTCACTAGAACTTTAATAGAACTTCATTAGAACTTTAATAGACCTTCACTAGAACTTCATTAGAACTTCATTAGAACTTTATTAGAACTTCATTTGAACTTCACTAGAACTTCACTAGAACTTCATTTGAACTTCACTAGAACTTTACTAGAACTTCACTAGAACTTCATTAGAACTTCATTAGAACTTCATTAGAACTTTATTAGAACTTCATTTGAACTTCACTAGAACTTCACTAGAACTTTAATAGAACTTCACTAAAACTTCACTAGAACTTCACTAGAACTTCATTAGAACTTCATTAGAACTTCACTACAAGTTTAATAGAACTTCACTAGAACTTCACTAGATCTTCATTAGAACTTCACTAGAACTTCATTAGAATTTCATTAGATATTCACTAGATCTTCATTAGAACTTTATTAGAACTTTATTAGAACTTCATTAGAACTTCATTAGAACTTCACTAGATTTTCACTAGAACTTCATTAGTACTTCACTAGAACTTTATTAGAACTTCACTAGAACTTCACTAGAACTTCACTAGAACTTCACTAGAACTTCATTAGAACTTCACTAGATTTTCACTAGAACTTCATTAGAACTTCACTAGAACTTCGCTAGAACTTCATTAGAACTTCGTTAGAACTTTATTAGAACTTCATTTGAACTTCACTAGAACTTCATTTGAACTTCACTAGAACTTCACTAGAACTTCACTAGAAGTTCACTAGAACTTCATTAGAACTTTAATAGAACTTCACTAGAACTTTAATAGATCTTCATTAGAACTTTAATAGACCTTCACTAGAACTTCATTAGAACTTCATTAGAACTTCACTAGAACTTCACTAGAACTTCATTAGAACTTCATTAGAACTTCACTACAAGTTTAACCCCTTAGCGCTCTGCGCCGTAGCTGTACTGCGCTGAGTCCCGCGAATAGCGCTCAGCGCAGTACAGCTACTGCGCAGAGACGATGCCGGTTCAGCGCTGTACAGCAGCCGAACCGGCATCGTTAGCCGCGGGATTTCAACGGTAATCTACCGTTGACATTCCCTTCTAACACCTGCGGTCGGAGTGGGCTCCGATCGCGGGTGTTTAACCCGTTAAATTCCGCGGGCAACGCGACCGCGGCATTTAACATGCCTTCTGGGGGTCTTTACCCCACGATCGGCCCCCCCCGCACCGTTTTCGGGGGGGGCGATCGCTGTTTTGGCACCTCTGGGGTCCGATCGGGACCCCAGAGAAGCCTGGAGGGTTTACCTTTAAGATGGCGTCTGTGACGTCATCTTAAAGGCAAAGTGTCAGCCTATGCATCTGCATAGGCTGGCACTGATAATACCCTGCAATACATTAGTATTGCAGAGTATTATCAAGAACAAGCAATCAGATGGTTGCTTGTTCATATCCCATGGTGGATCATGTAAAAAATGTAAAAAAAAATGTTTTTCAATAAAAAATTACTTTATAAATCACTAAAAATGCCCATAAGCCCCAAAACATATAAAGAGACATATAACGCTCAAAAAAGTCTAAATCATAACACAAACCCCACATATATAGTATCACCGCGTCCGTAACAATCCATAGAATAAAACGAAATAACTATTGAACCCATAAGATGAACGCCGTAAAAAAAAAACGTTAAAAACCCGCCAAAAATTATGATTTTTACCTATTATATCCCACTAAAAATGCAATAAAAAGTGATCAACAAAACATTTGTACTCCAGGATGATATTGTTGCAAAGAACAAAATGTCCCGCAAAAAACAAGCCATCGACCAGCTCTGTAGCCAAAAACGTAACAATGTTATGCCACTTGGAAGACAGCGATGCAAAAATGATAGATTTTTCCCCACATTAGGGTTTTATTTGGTAAATTTAGTAAAACATAAGAAAAAATATTCATGTCTGGTATCCCCGTAATCGTATCAACCCATAGAATAAAGATAACAGGATTATTAGGCTATACGGTGAACACAAAAAAAAAAAAAGTAAAAAATCCAGTACAGAATTGATGCTTTTCTACTCATGACCTCAAAAAAAGTTCCAAAATTTTCAACAATAGGTGATACCAACCCCAAAATGGCAACACTGGAAAAAGCATCTCGTCCCGCAAAAAAAATGCCATCACATGACCCAAATAACGGAAAAGCGAAAATTTTATAGCCTTCAAAAGGGGGCAACCAGAAAACTAAAATCCTGGCAGCTGCAGGGTGCTCCTTCCCTTCTGCGCCTCGCTGTGTGCCCATAAAACAAGTAACGGTCACATGTGGGGGGTCTCTGTACTCGGGAGAAATTGTAGAACAAATTTTATGGTGAGTTTTCTCTTTTTATCTTTTGGAAATGTGTAAATTTTAGGGCTAAATGAACGTATAACCGACAAAATTTTACCATTCTAAATTTCACCGCCATTTTGATTCAATTACTATGAAGATCTCAAGGGGTTAACAATCTTTGTAAATGCTGTTTCTGATAGTTTGAGGGGTGCAGATTTGAAAATGGGTTGGTTATATAGGGGGGGGGGGGTTTTGTTGCTAAATATGTAAAATTTGATTTCAAACAGTATTTATCCCCAAAATAGTCAATTCCGAAAATACGGAAAATCGCTATTCGATTTGTAGGCCGCGTGACGTCAAAATAAATTATCCAAACATTTCAAAAATTATGAAAATGTAAAGTAGACAAATGGGAAATGTTATTCTGCAAGTTATTTAGGTGGTAAATCTATCTGCCTGAAAACGCGGTGATTTAGAATTTCGAAAATGGCAAATTTTTCTAAAAATTCATCATTTTTTTCTTTTTTTTGTAAATAAACGCAAAACTTATCTGCCAAAATTTACCACTAAAATGAAGTACAACATGTGGGGAAAAAACAATCTCAGAATCGCTTTGATAAGTAACAGCGTTCAAAAGTTATTACCACAGGAAGAGACACTGGTCAAATTTCAAAAAAAAGTTGCGAGCCTTAACCTGCAAACAGGCTGCGTCCTTAAGGGGTTAATAGAACTTCACTAGAACTTCACTAGAACTTCACTAGAACTTCATAAGAACTTCATCAGAATTTTATTAGAACTTCACTAGAACTTCACTAAAACTTCATTAGAACTTCATTAGAACTTCATTAGAACTTCACTACAAGTTTAATAGAACTTCACTAGAGTTTCACTAGAACTTCACTAGTTCTTTATTAGAACTTCACTAAAACTTCATTAGAACTTCATTAGAACTTCATTAGATATTCACTAGATTTTCACTAGAACTTCACTAGATTTTCACTAGAACTTCATTAGAACTTTATTAGAACTTTATTAGAACTTCATTTGAACTTCACTAGAACTTCATGAGAACTTTAATAGAACTTCACTAGAACTTAATTAGAACTTTAATAGAACTTCATTAGAACTTCACTAGATTTTCACTAGAACTTCGTTAGAACTTCACTAGAACTTCATTAGAACTTCACTAGATTTTCACTAGAACTTCACTAGAACTTCACTAGAACTTAAATAGAACTTCACTAGAACTTCATTAGAACTTCACTAGAACTTTCTTAGAACGTCACTAGAACTTCACTAGAACTTCACTAGAACTTCACTAGAACTTCACTAGATTTTCATTAGAACTTCACTAGATCTTCATTAGAACTTCACTAGAACTTCACTAGAACTTCAATAGAATTTTATTAGAACTTTATTAGAACTTCATTTGAATTTCACTAGAAATTTATTAGAACTTCCCTAGAACTTCATTAGAACTTCCCTAGAACTTCACTAGAGCTTCACTAGAACTTCACTAGAACTTCACTAGAACTTTATTAGAACTTCATTTGAACTTCACTAGAACTTCATTAGAACTTTAATAGAACTTCACTAGAACTTTAATAGAACTTCACTAGAACTTCACTAGAACTTTAATAGAACTTCACTAGAACTTCATTAGAACTTCACTAGAACTTCACTAGAACTTCATTAGAACTTCATTAAAACTTCACTAGAACTTCACTAGAACTTCACTAGAACTTCACTAGAACTTCATTAGAACTTCATTAAAACTTCACTAGAACTTCACTAGAACTTCACTAGAACTTCATTAAAACTTCACTAAAACTTCATTAGAACTTCACTGGAACTTTTAAACGCTTTAACATATCCAAGTGGTTTTGAAATTGTTTTCTTGTGACACTTTTGGTGTTATGTTTTGCATTTATTTATGAAAAAAAGTGTAAGAGTGTAAGCTCTTGTGATCAGGGCCCTCACTCCTCCTGTGTCCTCCTCTATCTCCTCATAGAGTGTAAGCTCTTGTGATCAGGGCCCTCACTCCTCCTGTGTCCTCTATCTCCTCATAGAGTGTAAGCTCTTGTGATCAGGACCCTCACTCCTCCTGTGTCCTCTCTATCTCCTCATAGAGTGTAAGCTCTTGTGATCAGGGCCCTCACTCCTCCTGTGTCCTCCTCTATCTCCTCATAGAGTGTAAGCTCTTGTGATCAGGGCCCTCACTCCTCCTGTGTCCTCTCTATCTCCTCATAGAGTGTAAGCTCTTGTGATCAGGACCCTCACTCCTCCTGTGTCTCCTCTATCTCCTCATAGAGTGTAAGCTCTTGTGATCAGGGCCCTCACTCCTCCTGTGTCCTCTCTATCTCCTCATAGAGTGTAAGCTCCTGTGATCAGGACCCTCACTCCTCCTGTGTCCCCTCTATCTCCTCATAGAGTGTAAGCTCTTGTGATCAGGACCCTCCCTCCTCCTGTGTCCTCTCTATCTCCTCATAGAGTGTAAGCTCTTGTGATCAGGGCCCTCCCTCCTCCTGTGTCTCCTCTATCTCCTCATAGAGTGTAAGCTCTTGTGATCAGGGCCCTCACTCCTCCTGTGTCCTCTCTATCTCCTCATAGAGTGTAAGCTCTTGTGATCAGGATCCTCACTCCCCCTGTGTCCCCTCTATCTCCTCATAGAGTGTAAGCTCTTGTGATCAGGACCCTCACTCCTCCTGTGTCTCCTCTATCTCCTCATAGAGTGTAAGCTCTTGTGATCAGGACCCTCACTCCTTCTGTCTCCTCTATCTCCTCATAGAGTGTAAGCTCTTGTGATCAGGGCCCTCACTCCTCCTGTGTCCTCTATCTCCTCATAGAGTGTAAGCTCTTGTGATCAGGACCCTCACTCCTCCTGTGTCCCCTCTATCTCCTCATAGAGTGTAAGCTCTTGTGATCAGGACCCTCACTCCTCCTGTGTCCTCTATCTCCTCATAGAGTGTAAGCTCTTGTGATCAGGACCCTCACTCCTCCTGTGTCCTCTCTATCTCCTCATAGAGTGTAAGCTCTTGTGATCAGGGCCCTCCCTCCTCCTGTGTCTCCTCTATCTCCTCATAGAGTGTAAGCTCTTGTGATCAGGGCCCTCACTCCTCCTGTGTCCTCTCTATCTCCTCATAGAGTGTAAGCTCTTGTGATCAGGACCCTCACTCCTCCTGTGTCTCCTCTATCTCCTCATAGAGTGTAAGCTCTTGTGATCAGGACCCTCACTCCTTCTGTCTCCTCTATCTCCTCATAGAGTGTAAGCTCTTGTGATCAGGGCCCTCACTCCTCCTGTGTCCTCTATCTCCTCATAGAGTGTAAGCTCTTGTGATCAGGACCCTCACTCCTCCTGTGTCCCCTCTATCTCCTCATAGAGTGTAAGCTCTTGTGATCAGGACCCTCACTCCCCCTGTGTCTCCTCTATCTCCTCATAGAGTGTAAGCTCCTGTGATCAGGACCCTCACTCCCCCTGTGTCCCCTCTATCTCCTCATAGAGTGTAAGCTCTTGTGATTAGGACCCTCACTCCTCCTGTGTCTCCTCTATCTCCTCATAGAGTGTAAGCTCTTGTGATTAGGACCCTCACTCCTCCTGTGTCTCCTCTATCTCCTCATAGAGTGTAAGCTCTTGTGATCAGGGCCCTCACTCCTCCTGTGTCCTCTCTATCTCCTCATAGAGTGTAAGCTCTTGTGATCAGGACCCTCACTCCTCCTGTGTCCTCTCTATCTCCTCATAGAGTGTAAGCTCTTGTGATCAGGACCCTCACTCCTCCTGTGTCCTCTCTATCTCCTCATAGAGTGTAAGCTCTTGTGATCAGGACCCTCCCTCCTCCTGTGTCCCCTCTATCTCCTCATAGAGTGTAAGCTCTTGTGATCAGGGCCCTCACACCCCCTGTGTCCTCTCTATCTCCTCATAGAGTGTAAGCTCTTGTGATCAGGACCCTCACTCCCCCTGTGTCCCCTCTATCTCCTCATAGAGTGTAAGCTCTTGTGATCAGGACCCTCACTCCTCCTGTGTCCTCTCTATCTCCTCATAGAGTGTAAGCTCTTGTGATCAGGATGCTCACTCCTCCTGTGTCCTCTCTACCTCCTCATAGAGTGTAAGCTCTTGTGATCAGGACCCTCACTCCTCCTGTGTCTTCTCTACCTCCTCATAGAGTGTAAGCTCTTGTGATAAGGGCCCTCACTCCTCCTGTGTCCCCTCTATCTCCTCATAGAGTGTAAGCTCTTGTGATCAGGATGCTCACTCCTCCTGTGTCCTCTCTATCTCCTCATAGAGTGTAAGCTCTTGTGCTCAGGACCCTCACTTTTCCTGTCTCCTATCTCTTCATAGAGTGTAAGCTCTTGTGATCAGGACCCTCACTCCTCCTGTGTCCTCTCTATCTCCTCATAGAGTGTAAGCTCTTGTGATCAGGGTCCTCACTACTCCTGTGTCCCCTCTATCTCCTCATAGAGTGTAAGCTCTTGTGCTCAGGACCCTCACTCCTCCTGTGTCCTATCTCTTCATAGAGTGTAAGCTCTTGTGATCAGGACCCTCACTCCTCCTGTGTCTCCTCTATCTCCTCATAGAGTGTAAGCTCCTGTGATCAGGACCCTCACTCCTCCTGTGTCCTCTATCTCCTCATAGAGTGTAAGCTCCTGTGATCAGGACCCTCACTCCTCCTGTGTCCTCTCTATCTCCTCATGGAGTGTAAGCTCTTGTGATCAGGACCCTCACTCCTCCTGTGTCCCATCTCCTCATAGAGTGTAAGCTCTTGTGATCAGGACCCTCCCTCCTCCTGTGTCCCCTCTATCTCCTCATAGAGTGTAAGCTCTTGTGATCAGGACCCTCCCTCCTCCTGTGTCCTCTCTATCTCCTCATAGAGTGTAAGCTCTTGTGATCAGGACCCTCACTCCTCCTGTATCCCCTCTATCTCCTCATAGAGTGTAAGCTCTTGTGATCAGGATCCTCACTCCTCCTGTGTCCTCTCTATCTCCTCATAGAGTGTAAGCTCCTGTGATCAGGACCCTCACTCCTCCTGTGTCCCCTCTATCTCCTCATAGAGTGTAAGCTCTTGTGATCAGGACCCTCACTCCTCCTGTGTCCCATCTCCTCATAGAGTGTAAGCTCTTGTGATCAGGACCCTCCCTCCTCCTGTGTCCCCTCTATCTCCTCATAGAGTGTAAGCTCTTGTGCTCAGGACCCTCACTCCTCCTGTGTCCTATCTCTTCATAGAGTGTAAGCTCTTGTGATCAGGACCCTCACTCCTCCTGTGTCTCCTCTATCTCCTCATAGAGTGTAAGCTCTTGTGATCAGGACCCTCACTCCTTCTGTGTCCCCTCTATCTCCTCATATAGTGTAAGCTCCTGTGATCAGGACCCTCACTCCTCCTGTGTCCCCTCTATCTCCTCATAGAGTGTAAGCTCTTGTGATCAGGACCCTCACTCCTCCTGTGTCCCCTCTATCTCCTCATAGAGTGTAAGCTCTTGTGATCAGGACCCTCACTCCTCCTGTGTCCCATCTCCTCATAGAGTGTAAGCTCTTGTGATCAGGACCCTCCCTCCTCCTGTGTCCCCTCTATCTCCTCATAGAGTGTAAGCTCTTGTGATCAGGACCCTCACTCCTCCTGTGCCCCCCTCTATCTCCTCAGAGTGTAAGCTCTTGTGATCAGGATCCTCACTCCTCCTGTGTCCTCTCTATCTCCTCATAGAGTGTAAGCTCTTGTGATCAGGACCCTCACTCCTCCTGTGTCCCCCTCTATCTCCTCATAGAGTGTAAGCTCTTGTGATCAGGATCCTCACTCCTCCTGTGTCCTCTCTATCTCCTCATAGAGTGTAAGCTCTTGTGATCAGGACCCTCACTCCTCCTGTGTCCCCTCTATCTCCTCATAGAGTGTAAGCTCTTGTGATCAGGGCCCTCACTCCCCCTGTGTCCTCTCTATCTCCTCATAGAGTGTAAGCTCTTGTGATCAGGACCCTCACTCCTTCTGTCTCCTCTATCTCCTCATAGAGTGTAAGCTCTTGTGATCAGGACCCTCACTCCTTCTGTGTCCCCTCTATCTCCTCATAGAGTGTAAGCTCTTGTGATCAGGGCCCTCACTCCTCCTGTGTCCTCTCTATCTCCTCATAGAGTGTAAGCTCTTGTGATCAGGGCCCTCACTCCTCCTGTGTCCTCTCTATCTCCTCATAGAGTGTAAGCTCTTGTGATCAGGGCCCTCCCTCCTCCTGTGTCCTCTCTATCTCCTCATAGAGTGTAAGCTCTTGTGATCAGGACCCTCACTCCTCCTGTGTCTCCTCTATCTCCTCATAGAGTGTAAGCTCTTGTGATCAGGACCCTCACTCCTCCTGTGTCCCCCTCTATCTCCTCATAGAGTGTAAGCTCTTGTGATCAGGGCCCTCACTCCCCCTGTGTCCTCTCTATCTCCTCATAGAGTGTAAGCTCTTGTGATCAGGACCCTCACTCCTCCTGTGTCCTCTCTATCATCTCATAGAGTGTAAGCTCTTGTGATCAGGGCCCTCACTCCCCCTGTGTCCTCTCTATCTCCTCATAGAGTGTAAGCTCTTGTGATCAGGACCCTTACTCCTCCTGTGTCTCCTCTATCTCCTCATAGAGTGTAAGCTCTTGTGATCAGGGCCCTCACTCCTCCTGTGTCCTCTATCTCCTCATAGAGTGTAAGCTTTTGTGATCAGGACCCTCACTCCTCCTGTGTCTCCTCTATCTCCTCATAGAGTGTAAGCTCTTGTGATCAGGGCCCTCACTCCTCCTGTGTCCTCTCTATCTCCTCATAGAGTGTAAGCTCTTGTGATCAGGGCCCTCACTCCTCCTGTGTCCTCTATCTCCTCATAGAGTGTAAGCTCTTGTGATCAGGACCCTCACTCCTCCTGTGTCCCCTTCCATCTCCTCATAGAGTGTAAGCTCTTGTGATCAGGGCCCTCACTCCTCCTGTGTCCCCTCTATCTCCTCATAGAGTGTAAGCTCTTGTGATCAGGGCCCTCACTCCTCCTGTGTCCCCTCTATCTCCTCATAGAGTGTAAGCTCTTGTGATCAGGGCCCTCACTCCTCCTGTGTCCCTCTATCTACTCATAGAGTGTAAGCTCTTGTGATCAGGACCCTCACTCCTCCTGTGTCTCCTCTATCTCCTCATAGAGTGTAAGCTCTTGTGATCAGGACCCTCACTCCTCCTGTGTCCTCTCTATCTCCTCATAGAGTGTAAGCTCTTGTGATCAGGGCCCTCACTCCTCCTGTGTCCTCTATCTCCTCATAGAGTGTAAGCTCTTGTGATCAGGGCCCTCACTCCTCCTGTGTCCTCTATCTCCTCATAGAGTGTAAGCTCTTGTGATCAGGACCCTCACTCCTCCTGTGTCCTCTCTATCTCCTCATAGAGTGTAAGCTCTTGTGCTCAGGACCCTCACTCCTCCTGTGTCCCCTCTATCTCCTCATAGAGTGTAAGCTCTTGTGATCAGGACCCTCACTCCTCCTGTGTCCCCTCTATCTCCTCATAGAGTGTAAGCTCTTGTGATCAGGGCCCTCACTCCTCCTGTGTCCTCTATCTCCTCATAGAGTGTAAGCTCTTGTGATCAGGGCCCTCACTCCTCCTGTGTCCTCTATCTCCTCATAGAGTGTAAGCTCTTGTGATCAGGACCCTCACTCCTCCTGTGTCCTCTCTATCTCCTCATAGAGTGTAAGCTCTTGTGCTCAGGACCCTCACTCCTCCTGTGTCCCCTCTATCTCCTCATAGAGTGTAAGCTCTTGTGATCAGGACCCTCACTCCTCCTGTGTCCCCTCTATCTCCTCATAGAGTGTAAGCTCTTGTGCTCAGGACCCTCACTCCTCCTGTGTCCTCTATCTCCTCATAGAGTGTAAGCTCTTGTGATCAGGACCCTCCCTCCTCCTGTGTCCCCTCTATCTCCTCATAGAGTGTAAGCTCTTGTGATCAGGACCCTCCCTCCTCCTGTGTCCCCTCTATCTCCTCATAGAGTGTAAGCTCTTGTGATCAGGACCCTCACTCCTCCTGTGTCCTCTCTATCTCCTCATAGAGTGTAAGCTCTTGTGATCAGGACCCTCACTCCTCCTGTGTCTCCTCTATCTTCTCATAGAGTGTAAGCTCTTGTGATCAGGGCCCTCACTCCTCCTGTGTCTCCTCTATCTCCTCATAGAGTGTAAGCTCTTGTGATCAGGGTCCTCACTCCTCCTGTGTCCTCTATCTCCTCATAGAGTGTAAGCTCTTGTAATCAGGACCCTCACTCCTCCTGTCTCCTCTATCTCCTCATAGAGTGTAAGCTCTTGTGATCAGGACCCTCACTCCTCCTGTGTCCCCTCTATCTCCTCATAGAGTGTAAGCTCTTGTGATCAGGACCCTCACTCCTCCTGTGTCCTCTATCTCCTCATAGAGTGTAAGCTCTTGTGATCAGGACCCTCACTCCTCCTGTGTCCTCTCTATCTCATCATAGAGTGTAAGCTCTTGTGATCAGGACCCTCACTCCTCCTGTGTCCCCTCTATCTCCTCATAGAGTGTAAGCTCTTGTGACCAGGACCCTTACTCCTCCTGTGTCCTCTCTATCTCCTCATAGAGTGTAAGCTCTTGTGATCAGGACCCTTACTCCTCCTGTGTCCCCCTCTATCTCCTCATAGAGTGTAAGCTCTTGTGACCAGGACCCTCACTCCTCCTGTGTCCTCTCTATCTCCTCATAGAGTGTAAGCTCTTGTGATCAGGACCCTTACTCCTCCTGTGTCCCCTCTATCTCCTCATAGAGTGTAAGCTTTTGTGATCAGGACCCTCACTCCTCCTGTGTCCTCTATCTCCTCATAGAGTGTAAGCTCTTGTGATCAGGACCCTCACTCCTCCTGTGTCCCATCTCCTCATAGAGTGTAAGCTCTTGTGATCAGGACCCTCCCTCCTCCTGTGTCCCCTCTATCTCCTCATAGAGTGTAAGCTCTTGTGATCAGGACCCTCCCTCCTCCTGTGTCCTCTCTATCTCCTCATAGAGTGTAAGCTCTTGTGATCAGGACCCTCACTCCTCCTGTGTCCCCTCTATCTCCTCATAGAGTGTAAGCTCTTGTGATCAGGATCCTCACTCCTCCTGTGTCCTCTCTATCTCCTCATAGAGTGTAAGCTCCTGTGATCAGGACCCTCACTCCTCCTGTGTCCTCTATCTCCTCATAGAGTGTAAGCTCTTGTGATCAGGACCCTCACTCCTCCTGTGTCCCATCTCCTCATAGAGTGTAAGCTCTTGTGATCAGGACCCTCCCTCCTCCTGTGTCCCCTCTATCTCCTCATAGAGTGTAAGCTCTTGTGCTCAGGACCCTCACTCCTCCTGTGTCCTATCTCTTCATAGAGTGTAAGCTCTTGTGATCAGGACCCTCACTCCTCCTGTGTCTCCTCTATCTCCTCATAGAGTGTAAGCTCTTGTGATCAGGATCCTCACTCCCCCTGTGTCCCCTCTATCTCCTCATAGAGTGTAAGCTCTTGTGATCAGGACCCTCACTCCTCCTGTGTCCCCTCTATCTCCTCATATAGTGTAAGCTCCTGTGATCAGGACCCTCACTCCTCCTGTGTCCTCTCTATCTCCTCATAGAGTGTAAGCTCTTGTGATCAGGACCCTCACTCCTCCTGTGTCCTCTCTCTCCTCATAGAGTGTAAGCTCTTGTGATCAGGACCCTCACTCCTCCTGTCCCCCCTCTATCTCCTCATAGAGTGTAAGCTCTTGTGATCAGGACCCTCACTCCTCCTGTGTCCCCTCTATCTCCTCATAGAGTGTAAGCTCTTGTGATCAGGGCCCTCACTCCTCCTGTGTCCTCTATCTCCTCATAGAGTGTAAGCTCTTGTGATCAGGACCCTCACTCCTCCTGTGTCCTCTATCTCCTCATAGAGTGTAAGCTCTTGTGATCAGGACCCTCACTCCTCCTGTGTCCCCTCTATCTCCTCATAGAGTGTAAGCTCTTGTGATCAGGACCCTCACTCCTCCTGTGTCCCCTCTATCTCCTCATAGAGTGTAAGCTCTTGTGATCAGGACCCTCACTCCTCCTGTGTCCCCTCTATCTCCTCATAGAGTGTAAGCTCTTGTGATCAGGACCCTCACTCCTCCTGTGTCCCATCTCCTCATAGAGTGTAAGCTCTTGTGATCAGGACCCTCCCTCCTCCTGTGTCCCCTCTATCTCCTCATAGAGTGTAAGCTCTTGTGATCAGGACCCTCACTCCTCCTGTGCCCCCCTCTATCTCCTCAGAGTGTAAGCTCTTGTGATCAGGATCCTCACTCCTCCTGTGTCCTCTCTATCTCCTCATAGAGTGTAAGCTCTTGTGATCAGGACCCTCACTCCTCCTGTGTCCTCTCTATCTCCTCATAGAGTGTAAGCTCTTGTGATCAGGATCCTCACTCCTCCTGTGTCCCCTCTATCTCCTCATAGAGTGTAAGCTCTTGTGATCAGGATCCTCACTCCTCCTGTGTCCCCTCTATCTCCTCATAGAGTGTAAGCTCTTGTGATCAGGACCCTCACTCCTCCTGTGTCCTCTCTATCTCCTCATAGAGTGTAAGCTCTTGTGATCAGGGCCCTCACTCCCCCTGTGTCCTCTCTATCTCCTCATAGAGTGTAAGCTCTTGTGATCAGGACCCTCACTCCTCCTGTGTCTCCTCTATCTCCTCATAGAGTGTAAGCTCTTGTGATCAGGACCCTCACTCCTCCTGTGTCCCCTCTATCTCCTCATAGAGTGTAAGCTCTTGTGATCAGGACCCTTACTCCTTCTGTGTCCTCTCTATCTCCTCATAGAGTGTAAGCTCTTGTGATCAGGACCCTCACTCCTCCTGTGTCCCCTCTATCTCCTCATAGAGTGTAAGCTCTTGTGATCAGGACCCTCACTCCTTCTGTCTCCTCTATCTCCTCATAGAGTGTAAGCTCTTGTGATCAGGACCCTCACTCCTCCTGTGTCCCCTCTATCTCCTCATAGAGTGTAAGCTCTTGTGATCAGGGCCCTCACTCCCCCTGTGTCCTCTCTATCTCCTCATAGAGTGTAAGCTCTTGTGATCAGGACCCTCACTCCTCCTGTGTCCTCTCTATCTCCTCATAGAGTGTAAGCTCTTGTGATCAGGACCCTCACTCCTCCTGTGTCCCCTCTATCTCCTCATAGAGTGTAAGCTCTTGTGATCAGGACCCTCACTCCTCCTGTGTCCTCTCTATCTCCTCATAGAGTGTAAGCTCTTGTGATCAGGGCCCTCACTCCTCCTGTGTCCTCTATCTCCTCATACAGTGTAAGCTCTTGTGATCAGGACCCTCACTCCTCCTGTGTCCCCCTCTATCTCCTCATAGAGTGTAAGCTCTTGTGATCAGGACCCTTACTCCTCCTGTGTCCTCTCTATCTCCTCATAGAGTGTAAGCTCTTGTGATCAGGACCCTTACTCCTCCTGTGTCCTCTCTATCACCTCATAGAGTGTAAGCTCTTGTGATCAGGGCCCTCACTCCCCCTGTGTCCTCTATCTACTCATAGAGTGTAAGCTCTTGTGATCAGGACCCTCACTCCTCCTGTGTCCTCTCTATCTCCTCATAGAGTGCAAGCTCTTGTGATCAGGACCCTCACTCCTCCTGTGTCCCCTTCCATCTCCTCATAGAGTGTAAGCTCTTGTGATCAGGACCCTCACTCCTCCTGTGTCCTCTCTATCTCCTCATAGAGTGTAAGCTCTTGTGATCAGGACCCTCACTCCTCCTGTGTCCCCTCTATCTCCTCATAGAGTGTAAGCTCTTGTGATCAGGACCCTCACTCCTCCTGTGTCTCCTCTATCTCCTCATAGAGTGTAAGCTCTTGTGATCAGGGCCCTCACTCCTCCTGTGTCTCCTCTATCTCCTCATAGAGTGTAAGCTCTTGTGATCAGGACCCTCACTCCTCCTGTGTCCCCTCTATCTCCTCATAGAGTGTAAGCTCTTGTGATCAGGACCCTCCCTCCTCCTGTGTCCCTCTATCTCCTCATAGAGTGCAAGGTCTTGTGATCAGGACCCTCACTCCTCCTGTGTCCCCTCTATCTCCTCATAGAGTGTAAGCTCTTGTGATCAGGACCCTCACTCCTCCTGTGTCCTCTCTATCTCCTCATAGAGTGTAAGCTCTTGTGATCAGGACCCTCACTCCTCCTGTGTCCTCTCTATCTCCTCATAGAGTGTAAGCTCTTGTGATCAGGACCCTCACTCCTCCTGTGTCTCCTCTATCTCCTCATAGAGTGTAAGCTCTTGTGATCAGGACCCTCCCTCCTCCTGTGTCCCCTCTATCTCCTCATAGAGTGTAAGCTCTTGTGATCAGGACCCTCCCTCCTCCTGTGTCCCTTCTATCTCCTCATAGAGTGTAAGCTCTTGTGATCAGGACCCTCACTCCTCCTGTGTCCTCTCTATCTCCTCATAGAGTGTAAGCTCTTGTGATCAGGACCCTCACTCCTCCTGTGTCCTCTCTATCTCCTCATAGAGTGTAAGCTCTTGTGATCAGGACCCTCACTCCTCCTGTGTCCTCTCTATCTCCTCATAGAGTGTAAGCTCTTGTGATCAGGACCCTCACTCCTCCTGTGTCCCCTCTATCTCCTCATAGAGTGTAAGCTCTTGTGATCAGGACCCTCACTCCTCCTGTGTCCTCTCTATCTCCTCATAGAGTGTAAGCTCTTGTGATCAGGACCCTCACTCCTCCTGTGTCCTCTCTATCTCCTCATAGAGTGTAAGCTCTTGTGATCAGGACCCTCACTCCTCCTGTGTCCTCTCTATCTCCTCATAGAGTGTAAGCTCTTGTGATCAGGACCCTCACTCCTCCTGTGTCCCATCTCCTCATAGAGTGTAAGCTCTTGTGATCAGGACCCTCACTCCCCCTGTGTCCTCTATCTCCTCATAGAGTGTAAGCTCTTGTGATCAGGGCCCTCACTCCTCCTGTGTCCTCTATCTCCTCATAGAGTGTAAGCTCTTGTGATCAGGACCCTCACTCCTCCTGTGTCCTCTCTATCTCCTCATAGAGTGTAAGCTCTTGTGATCAGGATCCTCACTCCTCCTGTGTCCTCTCTATCTCCTCATAGAGTGTAAGCTTTTGTGATCAGGACCCTCACTCCTCCTGTGTCCCCTCTATCTCCTCATAGAGTGTAAGCTCTTGTGATCAGGACCCTCACTCCTCCTGTGTCCCCTCTATCTCCTCATAGAGTGTAAGCTCTTGTGATCAGGACCCTCACTCCTCCTGTGTCCCATCTCCTCATAGAGTGTAAGCTCTTGTGATCAGGACCCTCACTCCTCCTGTGCCCCCCTCTATCTCCTCAGAGTGTAAGCTCTTGTGATCAGGATCCTCACTCCTCCTGTGTCCCCTCTATCTCCTCATAGAGTGTAAGCTCTTGTGATCAGGACCCTCACTCCTTCTGTCTCCTCTATCTCCTCATAGAGTGTAAGCTCTTGTGATCAGGACCCTCACTCCTCCTGTGTCCCTCTATCTACTCATAGAGTGTAAGCTCTTGTGATCAGGGCCCTCACTCCTCCTGTGTCTCCTCTATCTCCTCATAGAGTGTAAGCTCTTGTGATCAGGACCCTCACTCCTCCTGTGTCCTCTCTATCTCCTCATAGAGTGTAAGCTCTTGTGATCAGGACCCTCACTCCTCCTGTGTCCCCCTCTATCTCCTCATAGAGTGTAAGCTCTTGTGATCAGGACCCTCACTCCTCCTGTGTCCCCTCTATCTCCTCATAGAGTGTAAGCTCTTGTGCTCAGGACCCTCACTCCTCCTGTGTCCCCTCTATCTCCTCATAGAGTGTAAGCTCTTGTGATCAGGACCCTCACTCCTCCTGTGTCTCCTCTATCTCCTCATAGAGTTAAGCTCTTGTGATCAGGACCCTCACTCCTCCTGTGTCCTCTCTATCTCCTCATAGAGTGTAAGCTCTTGTGATCAGGACCCTCACTCCTCCTGTGTCCCCTCTATCTCCTCATAGAGTGTAAGCTCTTGTGATCAGGACCCTCCCTCCTCCTGTGTCCCCTCTATCTCCTCATAGAGTGTAAGCTCTTGTGATCAGGACCCTCCCTCCTCCTGTGTCCCCTCTATCTCCTCATAGAGTGTAAGCTCTTGTGATCAGGACCCTCACTCCTCCTGTGTCCCCTCTATCTCCTCATAGAGTGTAAGCTCTTGTGATCAGGACCCTCACTCCTCCTGTGTCCTCTATCTCCTCATAGAGTGTAAGCTCTTGTGATCAGGACCCTCCCTCCTCCTGTGTCCCCTCTATCTCCTCATAGAGTGCAAGCTCTTGTGATCAGGACCCTTACTCCTCCTGTGTCCCCCTCTATCTCCTCATAGAGTGTAAGCTCTTGTGATCAGGACCCTCACTCCTCCTGTGTCCTCTCTATCTCCTCATAGAGTGTAAGCTCTTGTGATCAGGGCCCTCACTCCTCCTGTGTCTCCTCTATCTCCTCATAGAGTGTAAGCTCTTGTGATCAGGACCCTCACTCCTCCTGTGTCCTCTCTATCTCCTCATAGAGTGTAAGCTCTTGTGATCAGGACCCTCACTCCTCCTGTGTCCTCTCTATCTCCTCATAGAGTGTAAGCTCTTGTGATCAGGACCCTCACTCCTCCTGTGTCCTCTCTATCTCCTCATAGAGTGTAAGCTCTTGTGATCAGGACCCTCACTCCTCCTGTGTCTCCTCTATCTCCTCATAGAGTGTAAGCTCTTGTGATCAGGACCCTCACTCCTCCTGTGTCCTCTATCTCCTCATAGAGTGTAAGCTCTTGTGATCAGGACCCTCACTCCTCCTGTGTCTCCTCTATCTCCTCATAGAGTGTAAGCTCTTGTGATCAGGACCCTCACTCCTCCTGTGTCCTCTCTATCTCCTCATAGAGTGTAAGCTTTTGTGATCAGGGCCCTCCCTCCTCCTGTGTCCTCTCTATCATCTCATAGAGTGTAAGCTCTTGTGATCAGGACCCTCACTCCTCCTGTTTCCCCTCTATCTCCTCATAGAGTGTAAGCTCTTGTGATCAGGGTCCTCACTCCTCCTGTGTCTCCTCTATCTCCTCATAGAGTGCAAGCTCTTGTGATCAGGACCCTCACTCCTCCTGTGTCTCCTCTATCTCCTCATAGAGTGTAAGCTCTTGTGCTCAGGACCGTCACTCCTCCTGTGTCCTCTCTATCTCCTCATAGAGTGTAAGCTCTTGTGATCAGGACCCTCCCTCCTCCTGTCTCCTCTATCTCCTCATAGAGTGTAAGCTCTTGTGATCAGGGCCCTCACTCCTCCTGTGTCTCCTCTATCTCCTCATAGAGTGTAAGCTCTTGTGATCAGGACCCTCACTCCTCCTGTGTCTCCTCTATCTCCTCATAGAGTGTAAGCTCTTGTGATCAGGATCCTCACTCCCCCTGTGTCTCCTCTATCTCCTCATAGAGTGTAAGCTCTTGTGATCAGGACCCTCACTCCTCCTGTGTCCTCTATCTCCTCATAGAGTGTAAGCTCTTGTGATCAGGACCCTCACTCCTCCTGTGTCTCCTCTATCTCCTCATAGAGTGTAAGCTCTTGTGATCAGGACCCTCACTCCTCCTGTGTCCTCTCTATCTCCTCATAGAGTGTAAGCTTTTGTGATCAGGGCCCTCCCTCCTCCTGTGTCCTCTCTATCATCTCATAGAGTGTAAGCTCTTGTGATCAGGACCCTCACTCCTCCTGTTTCCCCTCTATCTCCTCATAGAGTGTAAGCTCTTGTGATCAGGGTCCTCACTCCTCCTGTGTCCTCTCTATCTCCTCATAGAGTGTAAGCTCTTGTGATCAGGACCCTCACTCCTCCTGTGTCTCCTCTATCTCCTCATAGAGTGTAAGCTCTTGTGATCAGGACCCTCACTCCTCCTGTGTCTCCTCTATCTCCTCATAGAGTGTAAGCTCTTGTGATCAGGATCCTCACTCCCCCTGTGTCTCCTCTATCTCCTCATAGAGTGTAAGCTCTTGTGATCAGGACCCTCACTCCTCCTGTGTCCCCTCTATCTCCTCATAGAGTGCAAGCTCTTGTGATCAGGACCCTCACTCCTCCTGTGTCTCCTCTATCTCCTCATAGAGTGTAAGCTCTTGTGATCTGGACCCTCACTCCCCCTGTGTCCCCTCTATCTCCTCATAGAGTGTAAGCTCTTGTGATCAGGACCCTCACTCCTCCTGTGTCCCCCTCTATCTCCTCATAGAGTGTAAGCTCTTGTGATCAGGACCCTCACTCCTCCTGTGTCCTCTCTATCTCCTCATAGAGTGTAAGCTCTTGTGCTCAGGACCCTCACTCTTCCTGTGTCCCCTCTATCTCCTCATAGAGTGTAAGCTCTTGTGATCAGGACCCTCACTCCTTCTGTGTCCTCTCTATCTCCTCATAGAGTGTAAGCTCTTGTGATCAGGACCCTCACTCCTCCTGTGTCCTCTATCTCCTCATAGAGTGTAAGCTCTTGTGCTCAGGACCCTCACTCCTCCTGTGTCCCCTCTATCTCCTCATAGAGTGTAAGCTCTTGTGATCAGGACCCCCACTCCTCCTGTGTCCTCTCTATCTCCTCATAGAGTGTAAGCTCTTGTGATCAGGACCCTCACTCCTCCTGTGTCCCCTCCATCTCCTCATAGAGTGTAAGCTCTTGTGATCAGGACCCTCACTCCTCCTGTGTCCTCTCTATCTCCTCATAGAGTGTAAGCTCTTGTGATCAGGGCCCTCACTCCTCCTGTGTCCCCTCTATCTCCTCATAGAGTGTAAGCTCTTGTGATCAGGACCCTCACTCCTCCTGTGTCCTCTATCTCCTCATAGAGTGTAAGCTCTTGTGATCAGGACCCTCACTCCTCCTGTGTCCTCTCTATCTCCTCATAGAGTGTAAGCTCTTGTGATCAGGACCCTCACTCCTCCTGTGTCCTCTCTATCTCCTCATAGAGTGTAAGCTCTTGTGATCAGGACCCTCACTCCTCCTGTGTCCTCTCTATCTCCTCATAGAGTGTAAGCTCTTGTGATCAGGACCCTCACTCCTCCTGTGTCCTCCATCTCCTCATAGAGTGTAAGCTCTTGTGATCAGGGTCCTCACTCCTCCTGTGTCTCCTCTATCTCCTCATAGAGTGCAAGCTCTTGTGATCAGGACCCTCACTCCCCCTGTGTCTCCTCTATCTCCTCATAGAGTGTAAGCTCTTGTGATCAGGACCCTCACTCCTCCTGTGTCTCCTCTATCATCTCATAGAGTGTAAGCTCTTGTGATCAGGATCCTCACTCCCCCTGTGTCTCCTCTATCTCCTCATAGAGTGTAAGCTCTTGTGATCAGGACCCTCACTCCTCCTGTGTCCCCTCTATCTCCTCATAGAGTGCAAGCTCTTGTGATCAGGACCCTCCCTCCCCCTGTGTCCCCTCTATCTCCTCATAGAGTGTAAGCTCTTGTGATCTGGACCCTCACTCCTCCTGTGTCTCCTCTATCTCCTCATAGAGTGTAAGCTCTTGTGATCAGGATCCTCACTCCCCCTGTGTCCCCTCTATCTCCTCATAGAGTGTAAGCTCTTGTGATCTGGACCCTCACTCCTCCTGTGTCCCCTCTATCTCCTCATAGAGTGTAAGCTCTTGTGATCAGGACCCTCACTCCTCCTGTGTCCCCCTCTATCTCCTCATAGAGTGTAAGCTCTTGTGATCAGGGCCCTCACTCCTCCTGTGTCCTCTATCTCCTCATACAGTGTAAGCTCTTGTGATCAGGACCCTCACTCCTCCTGTGTCCCCCTCTATCTCCTCATAGAGTGTAAGCTCTTGTGATCAGGACCCTTACTCCTCCTGTGTCCCCCTCTATCTCCTCATAGAATGTAAGCTCTTGTGATCAGGTCCCTCACTCCTCCTGTGTCCTCTCTATCTCCTCATAGAGTGCGAGCTCTTGTGATCAGGACCCTCACTCCTCCTGTGTCCCCCTCTATCTCCTCATAGAGTGTAAGCTCTTGTGATCAGGACCCTCACTCCTCCTGTGTCTCCTCTATCTTCTCATAGAGTGTAAGCTCTTGTGATCAGGACCCTCCCTCCTCCTGTGTCTCCTCTATCTCCTCATAGAGTGTAAGCTCTTGTGATCAGGACCCTCCCTCCTCCTGTGTCCTCTATCTCCTCATAGAGTGTAAGCTCTTGTGCTCAGGACCCTCACTCCTCCTGTGTCCCCTCTATCTCCTCATAGAGTGTAAGCTCTTGTGATCAGGACCCTCACTCCTTCTGTGTCCTCTCTATCTCCTCATAGAGTGTAAGCTCTTGTGATCAGGACCCTCACTCCTCCTGTGTCCTCTATCTCCTCATAGAGTGTAAGCTCTTGTGATCAGGACCCTCACTCCTCCTGTGTCCCCTCTATCTCCTCATAGAGTGTAAGCTCTTGTGATCAGGATCCTCACTCCCCCTGTGTCTCCTCTATCTCCTCATAGAGTGTAAGCTCTTGTGATCAGGACCCTCACTCCTTCTGTCTCCTCTATCTCCTCATAGAGTGTAAGCTCTTGTGATCAGGACCCTCACTCCTCCTGTGTCCCCTCTATCTCCTCATAGAGTGTAAGCTCTTGTGATCAGGATCCTCACTCCCCCTGTGTCTCCTCTATCTCCTCATAGAGTGTAAGCTCTTGTGATCAGGACCCTCACTCCTCCTGTGTCCCCTCTATCTCCTCATAGAGTGCAAGCTCTTGTGATCAGGACCCTCACTCCTCCTGTGTCTCCTCTATCTCCTCATAGAGTGTAAGCTCTTGTGATCAGGATCCTCACTCCCCCTGTGTCTCCTCTATCTCCTCATAGAGTGTAAGCTCTTGTGATCAGGACCCTCACTCCTCCTGTGTCCCCTCTATCTCCTCATAGAGTGCAAGCTCTTGTGATCAGGACCCTCACTCCTCCTGTGTCTCCTCTATCTCCTCATAGAGTGTAAGCTCTTGTGATCAGGATCCTCACTCCCCCTGTGTCCCCTCTATCTCCTCATAGAGTGTAAGCTCTTGTGATCTGGACCCTCACTCCTCCTGTGTCCCCTCTATCTCCTCATAGAGTGCAAGCTCTTGTGATCAGGACCCTCACTCCTCCTGTGTCCCCCTCTATCTCCTCATAGAGTGTAAGCTCTTGTGATCAGGGCCCTCACTCCTCCTGTGTCCTCTATCTCCTCATAGAGTGTAAGCTCTTGTGATCAGGACCCTCACTCCTCCTGTGTCCCCCTCTATCTCCTCATAGAGTGTAAGCTCTTGTGATCAGGACCCTTACTCCTCCTGTGTCCCCCTCTATCTCCTCATAGAGTGTAAGCTCTTGTGATCAGGTCCCTCACTCCTCCTGTGTCCTCTCTATCTCCTCATAGAGTGCAAGCTCTTGTGATCAGGACCCTCACTCCTCCTGTGTCCCCCTCTATCTCCTCATAGAGTGTAAGCTCTTGTGATCAGGACCCTCACTCCTCCTGTGTCTCCTCTATCTTCTCATAGAGTGTAAGCTCTTGTGATCAGGACCCTCCCTCCTCCTGTGTCTCCTCTATCTCCTCATAGAGTGTAAGCTCTTGTGATCAGGACCCTCCCTCCTCCTGTGTCCTCTATCTCCTCATAGAGTGTAAGCTCTTGTGCTCAGGACCCTCACTCTTCCTGTGTCCCCTCTATCTCCTCATAGAGTGTAAGCTCTTGTGATCAGGACCCTCACTCCTTCTGTGTCCTCTCTATCTCCTCATAGAGTGTAAGCTCTTGTGATCAGGACCCTCACTCCTCCTGTGTCCTCTATCTCCTCATAGAGTGTAAGCTCTTGTGATCAGGACCCTCACTCCTCCTGTGTCCCCTCTATCTCCTCATAGAGTGTAAGCTCTTGTGATCAGGACCCCCACTCCTCCTGTGTCCTCTCTATCTCCTCATAGAGTGTAAGCTCTTGTGATCAGGACCCTCACTCCTCCTGTGTCCCCTCTATCTCCTCATAGAGTGTAAGCTCTTGTGATCAGGGCCCTCACTCCTCCTGTGTCCCCTCTATCTCCTCATAGAGTGTAAGCTCTTGTGATCAGGACCCTCACTCCTCCTGTGTCCTCTATCTCCTCATAGAGTGTAAGCTCTTGTGATCAGGACCCTCACTCCTCCTGTGTCCCCTCTATCTCCTCATAGAGTGTAAGCTCTTGTGATCAGGGTCCTCACTCCTCCAGTGTCTCCTCTATCTCCTCATAGAGTGCAAGCTCTTGTGATCAGGACCCTCACTCCTCCTGTGTCTCCTCTATCTCCTCATAGAGTGTAAGCTCTTGTGATCAGGACCCTCACTCCTCCTGTGTCTCCTCTATCTCCTCATAGAGTGTAAGCTCTTGTGATCAGGATCCTCACTCCCCCTGTGTCTCCTCTATCTCCTCATAGAGTGTAAGCTCTTGTGATCAGGACCCTCACTCCTCCTGTGTCCCCTCTATCTCCTCATAGAGTGCAAGCTCTTGTGATCAGGACCCTCACTCCTCCTGTGTCTCCTCTATCTCCTCATAGAGTGTAAGCTCTTGTGATCAGGACCCCCACTCCTCCTGTGTCCTCTCTATCTCCTCATAGAGTGTAAGCTCTTGTGATCAGGACCCTCACTCCTCCTGTGTCCCCTCCATCTCCTCATAGAGTGTAAGCTCTTGTGATCAGGACCCTCACTCCTCCTGTGTCCTCTCTATCTCCTCATAGAGTGTAAGCTCTTGTGATCAGGGCCCTCACTCCTCCTGTGTCCCCTCTATCTCCTCATAGAGTGTAAGCTCTTGTGATCAGGACCCTCACTCCTCCTGTGTCCTCTATCTCCTCATAGAGTGTAAGCTCTTGTGATCAGGACCCTCACTCCTCCTGTGTCCTCTCTATCTCCTCATAGAGTGTAAGCTCTTGTGATCAGGACCCTCACTCCTCCTGTGTCCTCTCTATCTCCTCATAGAGTGTAAGTTCTTGTGATCAGGACCCTCACTCCTCCTGTGTCCTCCATCTCCTCATAGAGTGTAAGCTCTTGTGATCAGGGTCCTCACTCCTCCTGTGTCTCCTCTATCTCCTCATAGAGTGCAAGCTCTTGTGATCAGGACCCTCACTCCCCCTGTGTCTCCTCTATCTCCTCATAGAGTGTAAGCTCTTGTGATCAGGACCCTCACTCCTCCTGTGTCTCCTCTATCATCTCATAGAGTGTAAGCTCTTGTGATCAGGATCCTCACTCCCCCTGTGTCTCCTCTATCTCCTCATAGAGTGTAAGCTCTTGTGATCAGGACCCTCACTCCTCCTGTGTCCCCTCTATCTCCTCATAGAGTGCAAGCTCTTGTGATCAGGACCCTCCCTCCCCCTGTGTCCCCTCTATCTCCTCATAGAGTGTAAGCTCTTGTGATCTGGACCCTCACTCCTCCTGTGTCTCCTCTATCTCCTCATAGAGTGTAAGCTCTTGTGATCAGGATCCTCACTCCCCCTGTGTCCCCTCTATCTCCTCATAGAGTGTAAGCTCTTGTGATCAGGACCCTCACTCCTCCTGTGTCCCCTCTATCTCCTCATAGAGTGTAAGCTCTTGTGATCAGGACCCTCACTCCTCCTGTGTCCCCCTCTGACTGTAGGGATTAACAAACCCAAACCTTAAATTTGGTACTTGCCCCTGTACCTTAATAAACCAACCAACCGTCTGGTACTTGACCTTGTACCTTGATAAACCATCCAACCGATTGGCACTTGACCTTGTACCTTGATCAACCATCCAACCGTTTGGTACTTCACCTTGTGCCTTGATCAACCATCCAACCGTTTGGTACTTGACCTTGTACCTTGATAAACCTTCCATCCGTCTGGTACTTGACCTTGTACTTTGATAAATCATCCATCCGTCTGGTACTTGACCGTGTACCTAGACTAACCACCCAACCGTCTGGTACTTGACCGTGTACCTAGACTAACCACCCAACCGTCTGGTACTTGACCGTGTACCTAGACTAACCACCCAACCGTCTGGTACTTGACCGTGTACCTAGACTAACCACCCAACCGTCTGGTACTTGACCGTGTACCTAGACTAACCACCCAACCGTCTGGTACCTGACCGTGTACCTAGACTAACCACCCAACCGTCTGGTACTTGACCGTGTACCTAGACTAACCACCCATCAACAGACTGGGAAACTAAATGTTTGGGTAATGTGGGAAGGCCACAGCGTTTATTAACAACTAAGATAAATTATTAAATAATGTTATAAATTAAAACATTTCCCAACTTGCTAGGCCCGCTTGGCATCTTCAAAATCTTGAGAACCAACTTCGCCCGAAATGGCGGCTGCGTCCCTGCAGCCGGCATGTGGGCATCTTCCAGCGCCTTAGGGCCTGTGTAACTTCCGCCTTCGCTGTGACGTCTGTAGGAAAACAGAAGGAAACAGCCAGAACCAAGGAAGAAAAGCTGAAAAGAAATAATTCTGAGGGCAGGGTGGGAGGGTGACTTCTCGCCTCTTCGGTCCAGGGGGCAGAAGGAAAGAGGGCCCCCCCACGTGCTCTCGGACTTTTTAAAACCACCGGGCGGGTCCTTACCCGCCCCCAAACACCACCTCCTGTGACCTCACACAGGAGGAGTAAAGGGGCAAGCCCCACCAGCCTACCAGAAGGCTTGAAACCACCCCCTACAGTCCTCAGCCCCTTCGCTATTTGCTTTGGGGCTTGTTAGACTGTAGGGATTAACAAACCCAAACCTTAAATTTGGTACTTGCCCCTGTACCTTAATAAACCAACCAACCGTCTGGTACTTGACCTTGTACCTTGATAAACCATCCAACCGATTGGCACTTGACCTTGTACCTTGATCAACCATCCAACCGTTTGGTACTTCACCTTGTGCCTTGATCAACCATCCAACCGTTTGGTACTTGACCTTGTACCTTGATAAACCTTCCATCCGTCTGGTACTTGACCTTGTACTTTGATAAATCATCCATCCGTCTGGTACTTGACCGTGTACCTAGACTAACCACCCAACCGTCTGGTACTTGACCGTGTACCTAGACTAACCACCCAACCGTCTGGTACTTGACCGTGTACCTAGACTAACCACCCAACCGTCTGGTACTTGACCGTGTACCTAGACTAACCACCCAACCGTCTGGTACTTGACCGTGTACCTAGACTAACCACCCAACCGTCTGGTACCTGACCGTGTACCTAGACTAACCACCCAACCGTCTGGTACTTGACCGTGTACCTAGACTAACCACCCATCAACAGACTGGGAAACTAAATGTTTGGGTAATGTGGGAAGGCCACAGCGTTTATTAACAACTAAGATAAATTATTAAATAATGTTATAAATTAAAACATTTCCCAACTTGCTAGGCCCGCTTGGCATCTTCAAAATCTTGAGAACCAACTTCGCCCGAAATGGCGGCTGCGTCCCTGCAGCCGGCATGTGGGCATCTTCCAGCGCCTTAGGGCCTGTGTAACTTCCGCCACGGAGCAGCCTCCTCCCTCCTAACACCGGCTGCGACCCCCCACACAGACCAAGGCCATGGCCTTCTCAGCCAGCTCCTGCAGGCCGAGAAGGAAAATATTCACCTCAATGGAATTGAGATGGACCCCGTCGCATAATAAGAGATGGCGGTTATCCCCTGCAGATTCTCATAATAAGAGATGGTGGTTATCCCCCGCAGATTCTCATGCCTATGCAGCACTCCTCCCAGGGACACCATGTATTTTTGATAATCAGGACTTTCCTTGCTCTCCTTAAGGCAGCTGTGAATAGGATGCCTGACCCATTAACTGCTCGAAGACATGCCTGCAAAATCCACAAGACTTCCTTCAAGGGACTAGTTATCCGGGGTGAGATGTGCCTTTTTACGCAACCCAGGATTATCCTTTACCGACTTTAAGTTACTGCATTTACCCAAAACCAGGGACCGAGACCGCAAAAGCTCACAACTAGTTATGGAAAGTTTTGGACACTTCCATCTTTCTCTGCACTAAGTCAACCGCCCCATCAAAGGAGACGTACGTAACCGCCACCACCTCCTATATAGCGTCATTGACCGAGGGACCTTTGGGAAAAGACAGGTGGAAGATTAGTCTGAACGTTCCGGGCTCCTTTTGGGAACTAAGCCTGGCGGTTCTATAAGGGACCGGCCGTCCTACCGGGGAAACCTAAGCCTGGCGGTTCTATAAGGAACCGGCCATCCTACCCGGGGAAACCTCATTCCCGACCTTCTCCAGTGCTAATACTGGATTGAATGAAATTAAACTACCACATTAATCAACATTGCGGTGGGCGGGGGGCTATCCTGATGAAGTGGATGGGGGGAGAAGTGCCTTTTGTGCTGCCCAGGATTATCCTTCACTGACATTAACCCCTTAACGCCGAAGCCACTTTTCACCTTCCTGACACGGGCCAGTTTTTGAAATCTGCCCTGTGTCACTACACGTGGTTATAACTTGGAAGCTTTAACATATTCAAGTGATTTTAAAATTGTTTTCTCGTGACACTTTGTACTTTATGTTAGTTTCAAAATTTTGGTGGTATGTTTTGCATTTAATTAGGAGAAATTCAGATATTTGGAGAAAATTTTTGAAAAATTCTCAATTATTTGGTGAAACCTTAGAAAAATTCTCGATTACCGGACTTCAAAATGTTCTACTTCATCCCATACATAGTCATAACCGCTAAAAACGTAATAACTAACATTCACCGAATGACTAATTTATGTGGACGTGATGCTTTATGCATATTAAATTTTTACAGGATGTTATGGGGCTTTGAACGTTACATGCGATTTTCCATATTTTCATAAAAAACGCAAAATCCTGCTATTGAGGGACCTGCTCAGTTTCAGGTCACTTTGAGAGGTCTAAATAAAAGAAAACCCCATAAATTACCCCATTATAGAAAGGACACCCCTGAATGTATGTGAAACAACTTTTGTGAAACAAAAACGGATGCAATTGAATTTTTTTTTTTTTTTTTTTTTTTTTTTGACTAAATTAATGTGTTTTCAAAATGTACAAATTCAGTGGATAAAATGGCAAAACGCTCCATGCATTTTAATCCCCAATCCCTTCTGCGTATAACAATCCCCCCTATGTGGTGGTGACCGCTGTATGGGCACACGCCAGGGCATGGGGGGGGGGGGAGCTGCGCCATTCACCGCAGATTATGCATTGTCACTTTTTTTTTTTTTTTTTTGGACAAATAAGGGCTTATTCTTTGCGTCATGAGATGCACTTTACAAATACTTCCTTTTAGTGGGTCATTAGCTTATTGATGAGATTTGATTAACTCTTGAATGTATGGGTGAAAGAAAAATTGTCAATTTTGGTTCCCTTTCTCTTTCTATTTATTGGAGGTCGTACACCGTACACTAAAAATACTATATTATCTTTATTCTATATGTCACTACGATTACGTTAATACCTATGTATATAGTTTTTTTTTTTTTTTTTTTTTTTTTGTTTTTTGTTTTTACAATTTTACTGAATGAACTAAAATCGAGGAAATCTCATTTGTTTTTGCATCGCCATCTTTTCGGAGACGTAACTTTAATATTTTTTGTTGACAGAGCGAGTTTAGGGCTTATTTTTACGTGTTGAGTTGTTCTTTTCAAGTGATACCATTTTGGCGCTCAATTTTTTATTTTTTTTTTTTTTTTAAATATGTTTTTATTAAATGTATTAACTCTTATCACTTTTACAGGTACGCCTGATCAAGCGATCCACTGATCGCTTGTTAAAGCTATTGTTCACCACACACAGTGTAATACCGATATATTAGACTGCGCATGCACGGACCCGGCTCCTGGAAAGCGGATCGCACAGCCCCGGGCACTGGCATTCCCGGGGCTGCGATCCCTAAATGTGTTACCCTGTCCTGCGTTAGCTAAATTCCCTAATCCCACAGGTGTATCCTGACTGGCTTGTAATTGTGTGAGTAGTGATCTAATGGACGTGATGACCTCTGTGTTCTTGTGTGATGAGATAATGGATGTGATGACCTCTGTTCTTGTGTGATGAGGCAATGGACGTGATGACCTCTGTGTTCTTGTGTGAGGAGGTAATGGCCGACCACGAGGGGAGGCCACTGAACTCACCGGATGAAGTCTTCGCTGGTGGAGCTGACGTGTCCTGATGAGAAGACTGTGCCTTGTCTTGTTCAGATGGTTGGTGATGTTCGGAAGCTGAAGTGATGCGTTGAGGTGGTTGCTTGATGATGTCAGAGCTGCGAGGTGGAGCTTGAGAGCCTTGGCTGCCATGACGGGATGACCTCTGGGACTGCAGTGGCTGTAGATGAGCTGAAGATCTGTTTTCGGATTCCTGGCGAGTTGTTGGATGCTCTGATGTCCGCCTGGAGCGCTTGGTCAGGCGGTGAGGGAAGTCTCTGTACGGGTGCGGGTGTGTGAGTGCGCCACCTCGTGACCACTGGAACCCGGTGACGATGGGCTGCTGTAGTGTCTGCGACGTCCTCCGTGATGATGATGGCGGCTGCGGCCTGGTGAGAGGAGCTCAGAGCCAGTATCGGCAGCCCGCCTGCGGTATGGCCTCTGGGAGTCCATCCTGCTGGGATGTTGCTGCTCCTAGGACGAGGATCTGTTGCTCCGGTCTCTGTGGTGCCCAGGGATCCAGAGCTGTGGTGTTGGCTGTGCCGGGGGAGAGGGGGGGGAGAGCCTGGGGCTGGCTGGGGAGTAGGCCCGAGGCCTGAGATGGGGCCTAGGGCTGTCAGGGGAGTAGGCCCGAGGCCTGGGATGGGGCTTGGGGCTGTCTGGGGAGTAGGCCCGGGGCCTGGGGCTGTCTGGGGAGTAGGCCCGAGGCCTAGGGCTGTCTGGGGAGGAGGGCCTAGGCCTTCGGTCGGCTGTAGGGAAGGCCCGAAGCCTGGTGGGCGGCCCGGGGCTGGCTGGAGTACAGGCCCGAAGCCTGCCGGGAGGCCCTGGCTTGTGAGCCGAGTAGGCCTGAAGCCTGCCGCGGGTGAAAGGGGGGGGGCCTGTGCGCTGTCGGAATGGCAGGGGGAGAGCCGGCCCCGCGACAGAGAGGAGCAGGAGGAGGATCGGTATCGGGGGGGTCGCCTGGGCACGCAGTAGGCCCGGACCATAGCGTGGCCGGGCCTGGAGGCCACAGGCATCGGATGGTGCCGGGGTGAGCTGAACGGCAGGGGGAGCGGGATCGCGTGCGCCGCGGAGGTGAGGTGGGGGGGGGCGGCCGATGCCGGCCGGGTGCTCAGAAAGCCGCGCCACGCGGCTGGAAGAAACTTCAGGCTGGGGCCTGGTCTGAAGGTAAGGGGACCGGAGCTGTGTGCAGGGGGTGGGGGAGCGCTGGCTGAGCGGGTCGCAGAGCTGGGGTGCGGGGCAGGTGAGGGGGCAGAGCGATGGGGTGCGGGGCAGGTGAGCTGGCAGCAGCGCTGGGGTGCGGGGCAGGTGAGGGGGCAGGAGAGATGGGGTGCGGGGCAGGTGAGCTGGCAGCAGCGCTGGGGTGCGGGGCAGGTGAGCTGGCAGCAGCGCTGGGGTGCGGGGGAGGGGATGCAACGCGCTTACCCCTTGCATTCTTCTCCGCAGGGATACCCCGACGATCCTCTGGAGCAGATGGTGTCCCACGTGGTCCGGGCGACGCCATCTTCTTCTGGCCCGGGCCGCGCTTCCTGGCTGGTGCTGGAGATCCTGGGCTCAGGCGGACAGGAGGCCTGATCTTCCTCACGGGACGTCCTCCATCTTCTGCCAGCTGCTCCCGTGGAGGAGGTAAGGAGCACTGGGTGGGTGGTGGTGACAGGGTGGCGGGCCGCCGGGCGGGGGTGGTGGCTGTACCCTCCTGGGTGTAAGCCACTGCAGCGGGTTTCGATCCAGGGAGATGGGTGTCCCCTTCAGGGACGTCCGCTTCTTGAACCGACCCCGCAGCAGGGCGCTGCAGGAGGGTATCCAGCCAGGCTGAACCATCCAGGGCCATGGGTTGAAGCACATGTTCTTCTAGGGAAGCCATGCTGGGTATTTGCAGAGGGGTCTCTGACTTCTCGCCTCTTCGGTCCAGGGGGCAGAAGGAAAGAGGGCCCCCCCACGTGCTCTCGGACTTTTTAAAACCACCGGGCGGGTCCTTACCCGCCCCCAAACACCACCTCCTGTGACCTCACACAGGAGGAGTAAAGGGGCAAGCCCCACCAGCCTACCAGAAGGCTTGAAACCACCCCCTACAGTCCTCAGCCCCTTCGCTATTTGCTTTGGGGCTTGTTAATCTCCTCATAGAGTGTAAGCTCTTGTGATCAGGGCCCTCACTCCTCCTGTGTCCTCTATCTCCTCATACAGTGTAAGCTCTTGTGATCAGGACCCTCACTCCTCCTGTGTCCCCCTCTATCTCCTCATAGAGTGTAAGCTCTTGTGATCAGGACCCTTACTCCTCCTGTGTCCCCCTCTATCTCCTCATAGAATGTAAGCTCTTGTGATCAGGTCCCTCACTCCTCCTGTGTCCTCTCTATCTCCTCATAGAGTGCAAGCTCTTGTGATCAGGACCCTCACTCCTCCTGTGTCCCCCTCTATCTCCTCATAGAGTGTAAGCTCTTGTGATCAGGACCCTCACTCCTCCTGTGTCTCCTCTATCTTCTCATAGAGTGTAAGCTCTTGTGATCAGGACCCTCCCTCCTCCTGTGTCTCCTCTATCTCCTCATAGAGTGTAAGCTCTTGTGATCAGGACCCTCCCTCCTCCTGTGTCCTCTATCTCCTCATAGAGTGTAAGCTCTTGTGATCAGGATCCTCACTCCCCCTGTGTCTCCTCTATCTCCTCATAGAGTGTAAGCTCTTGTGATCAGGACCCTCACTCCTCCTGTGTCCCCTCTATCTCCTCATAGAGTGCAAGCTCTTGTGATCAGGACCCTCACTCCTCCTGTGTCTCCTCTATCTCCTCATAGAGTGTAAGCTCTTGTGATCAGGATCCTCACTCCCCCTGTGTCTCCTCTATCTCCTCATAGAGTGTAAGCTCTTGTGATCAGGACCCTCACTCCTCCTGTGTCCCCTCTATCTCCTCATAGAGTGCAAGCTCTTGTGATCAGGACCCTCACTCCTCCTGTGTCTCCTCTATCTCCTCATAGAGTGTAAGCTCTTGTGATCAGGATCCTCACTCCCCCTGTGTCCCCTCTATCTCCTCATAGAGTGTAAGCTCTTGTGATCTGGACCCTCACTCCTCCTGTGTCCCCTCTATCTCCTCATAGAGTGCAAGCTCTTGTGATCAGGACCCTCACTCCTCCTGTGTCCCCCTCTATCTCCTCATAGAGTGTAAGCTCTTGTGATCAGGGCCCTCACTCCTCCTGTGTCCTCTATCTCCTCATAGAGTGTAAGCTCTTGTGATCAGGACCCTCACTCCTCCTGTGTCCCCCTCTATCTCCTCATAGAGTGTAAGCTCTTGTGATCAGGACCCTTACTCCTCCTGTGTCCCCCTCTATCTCCTCATAGAGTGTAAGCTCTTGTGATCAGGTCCCTCACTCCTCCTGTGTCCTCTCTATCTCCTCATAGAGTGCAAGCTCTTGTGATCAGGACCCTCACTCCTCCTGTGTCCCCCTCTATCTCCTCATAGAGTGTAAGCTCTTGTGATCAGGACCCTCACTCCTCCTGTGTCTCCTCTATCTTCTCATAGAGTGTAAGCTCTTGTGATCAGGACCCTCCCTCCTCCTGTGTCTCCTCTATCTCCTCATAGAGTGTAAGCTCTTGTGATCAGGACCCTCCCTCCTCCTGTGTCCCCTCTATCTCCTCATAGAGTGTAAGCTCTTGTGATCAGGACCCTCACTCCTCCTGTGTCCTCTCTATCTCCTCATAGAGTGTAAGCTCTTGTGATCAGGACCCTCACTCCTCCTGTGTCTCCTCTATCTTCTCATAGAGTGTAAGCTCTTGTGATCAGGGCCCTCACTCCTCCTGTGTCTCCTCTATCTCCTCATAGAGTGTAAGCTCTTGTGATCAGGGTCCTCACTCCTCCTGTGTCCTCTATCTCCTCATAGAGTGTAAGCTCTTGTAATCAGGACCCTCACTCCTCCTGTCTCCTCTATCTCCTCATAGAGTGTAAGCTCTTGTGATCAGGACCCTCACTCCTCCTGTGTCCCCTCTATCTCCTCATAGAGTGTAAGCTCTTGTGATCAGGACCCTCACTCCTCCTGTGTCCTCTATCTCCTCATAGAGTGTAAGCTCTTGTGATCAGGACCCTCACTCCTCCTGTGTCCTCTCTATCTCATCATAGAGTGTAAGCTCTTGTGATCAGGACCCTCACTCCTCCTGTGTCCCCTCTATCTCCTCATAGAGTGTAAGCTCTTGTGACCAGGACCCTTACTCCTCCTGTGTCCTCTCTATCTCCTCATAGAGTGTAAGCTCTTGTGATCAGGACCCTTACTCCTCCTGTGTCCCCCTCTATCTCCTCATAGAGTGTAAGCTCTTGTGACCAGGACCCTCACTCCTCCTGTGTCCTCTCTATCTCCTCATAGAGTGTAAGCTCTTGTGATCAGGACCCTTACTCCTCCTGTGTCCCCTCTATCTCCTCATAGAGTGTAAGCTTTTGTGATCAGGACCCTCACTCCTCCTGTGTCCTCTATCTCCTCATAGAGTGTAAGCTCTTGTGATCAGGACCCTCACTCCTCCTGTGTCCCATCTCCTCATAGAGTGTAAGCTCTTGTGATCAGGACCCTCCCTCCTCCTGTGTCCCCTCTATCTCCTCATAGAGTGTAAGCTCTTGTGATCAGGACCCTCCCTCCTCCTGTGTCCTCTCTATCTCCTCATAGAGTGTAAGCTCTTGTGATCAGGACCCTCACTCCTCCTGTGTCCCCTCTATCTCCTCATAGAGTGTAAGCTCTTGTGATCAGGATCCTCACTCCTCCTGTGTCCTCTCTATCTCCTCATAGAGTGTAAGCTCCTGTGATCAGGACCCTCACTCCTCCTGTGTCCTCTATCTCCTCATAGAGTGTAAGCTCTTGTGATCAGGACCCTCACTCCTCCTGTGTCCCATCTCCTCATAGAGTGTAAGCTCTTGTGATCAGGACCCTCCCTCCTCCTGTGTCCCCTCTATCTCCTCATAGAGTGTAAGCTCTTGTGCTCAGGACCCTCACTCCTCCTGTGTCCTATCTCTTCATAGAGTGTAAGCTCTTGTGATCAGGACCCTCACTCCTCCTGTGTCTCCTCTATCTCCTCATAGAGTGTAAGCTCTTGTGATCAGGACCCTCACTCCTCCTGTGTCCCCTCTATCTCCTCATATAGTGTAAGCTCCTGTGATCAGGACCCTCACTCCTCCTGTGTCCTCTCTATCTCCTCATAGAGTGTAAGCTCTTGTGATCAGGACCCTCACTCCTCCTGTGTCCTCTCTCTCCTCATAGAGTGTAAGCTCTTGTGATCAGGACCCTCACTCCTCCTGTCCCCCCTCTATCTCCTCATAGAGTGTAAGCTCTTGTGATCAGGACCCTCACTCCTCCTGTGTCCCCTCTATCTCCTCATAGAGTGTAAGCTCTTGTGATCAGGGCCCTCACTCCTCCTGTGTCCTCTATCTCCTCATAGAGTGTAAGCTCTTGTGATCAGGACCCTCACTCCTCCTGTGTCCTCTATCTCCTCATAGAGTGTAAGCTCTTGTGATCAGGACCCTCACTCCTCCTGTGTCCCCTCTATCTCCTCATAGAGTGTAAGCTCTTGTGATCAGGACCCTCACTCCTCCTGTGTCCCCTCTATCTCCTCATAGAGTGTAAGCTCTTGTGATCAGGACCCTCACTCCTCCTGTGTCCCCTCTATCTCCTCATAGAGTGTAAGCTCTTGTGATCAGGACCCTCACTCCTCCTGTGTCCCATCTCCTCATAGAGTGTAAGCTCTTGTGATCAGGACCCTCCCTCCTCCTGTGTCCCCTCTATCTCCTCATAGAGTGTAAGCTCTTGTGATCAGGACCCTCACTCCTCCTGTGCCCCCCTCTATCTCCTCAGAGTGTAAGCTCTTGTGATCAGGATCCTCACTCCTCCTGTGTCCTCTCTATCTCCTCATAGAGTGTAAGCTCTTGTGATCAGGACCCTCACTCCTCCTGTGTCCTCTCTATCTCCTCATAGAGTGTAAGCTCTTGTGATCAGGATCCTCACTCCTCCTGTGTCCCCTCTATCTCCTCATAGAGTGTAAGCTCTTGTGATCAGGATCCTCACTCCTCCTGTGTCCCCTCTATCTCCTCATAGAGTGTAAGCTCTTGTGATCAGGACCCTCACTCCTCCTGTGTCCTCTCTATCTCCTCATAGAGTGTAAGCTCTTGTGATCAGGGCCCTCACTCCCCCTGTGTCCTCTCTATCTCCTCATAGAGTGTAAGCTCTTGTGATCAGGACCCTCACTCCTCCTGTGTCTCCTCTATCTCCTCATAGAGTGTAAGCTCTTGTGATCAGGACCCTCACTCCTCCTGTGTCCCCTCTATCTCCTCATAGAGTGTAAGCTCTTGTGATCAGGACCCTTACTCCTTCTGTGTCCTCTCTATCTCCTCATAGAGTGTAAGCTCTTGTGATCAGGACCCTCACTCCTCCTGTGTCCCCTCTATCTCCTCATAGAGTGTAAGCTCTTGTGATCAGGACCCTCACTCCTTCTGTCTCCTCTATCTCCTCATAGAGTGTAAGCTCTTGTGATCAGGACCCTCACTCCTCCTGTGTCCCCTCTATCTCCTCATAGAGTGTAAGCTCTTGTGATCAGGGCCCTCACTCCCCCTGTGTCCTCTCTATCTCCTCATAGAGTGTAAGCTCTTGTGATCAGGACCCTCACTCCTCCTGTGTCCTCTCTATCTCCTCATAGAGTGTAAGCTCTTGTGATCAGGACCCTCACTCCTCCTGTGTCCCCTCTATCTCCTCATAGAGTGTAAGCTCTTGTGATCAGGACCCTCACTCCTCCTGTGTCCTCTCTATCTCCTCATAGAGTGTAAGCTCTTGTGATCAGGGCCCTCACTCCTCCTGTGTCCTCTATCTCCTCATACAGTGTAAGCTCTTGTGATCAGGACCCTCACTCCTCCTGTGTCCCCCTCTATCTCCTCATAGAGTGTAAGCTCTTGTGATCAGGACCCTTACTCCTCCTGTGTCCTCTCTATCTCCTCATAGAGTGTAAGCTCTTGTGATCAGGACCCTTACTCCTCCTGTGTCCTCTCTATCACCTCATAGAGTGTAAGCTCTTGTGATCAGGGCCCTCACTCCCCCTGTGTCCTCTATCTACTCATAGAGTGTAAGCTCTTGTGATCAGGACCCTCACTCCTCCTGTGTCCTCTCTATCTCCTCATAGAGTGCAAGCTCTTGTGATCAGGACCCTCACTCCTCCTGTGTCCCCTTCCATCTCCTCATAGAGTGTAAGCTCTTGTGATCAGGACCCTCACTCCTCCTGTGTCCTCTCTATCTCCTCATAGAGTGTAAGCTCTTGTGATCAGGACCCTCACTCCTCCTGTGTCCCCTCTATCTCCTCATAGAGTGTAAGCTCTTGTGATCAGGACCCTCACTCCTCCTGTGTCTCCTCTATCTCCTCATAGAGTGTAAGCTCTTGTGATCAGGGCCCTCACTCCTCCTGTGTCTCCTCTATCTCCTCATAGAGTGTAAGCTCTTGTGATCAGGACCCTCACTCCTCCTGTGTCCCCTCTATCTCCTCATAGAGTGTAAGCTCTTGTGATCAGGACCCTCCCTCCTCCTGTGTCTCTCTATCTCCTCATAGAGTGCAAGGTCTTGTGATCAGGACCCTCACTCCTCCTGTGTCCCCTCTATCTCCTCATAGAGTGTAAGCTCTTGTGATCAGGACCCTCACTCCTCCTGTGTCCTCTCTATCTCCTCATAGAGTGTAAGCTCTTGTGATCAGGACCCTCACTCCTCCTGTGTCCTCTCTATCTCCTCATAGAGTGTAAGCTCTTGTGATCAGGACCCTCACTCCTCCTGTGTCTCCTCTATCTCCTCATAGAGTGTAAGCTCTTGTGATCAGGACCCTCCCTCCTCCTGTGTCCCCTCTATCTCCTCATAGAGTGTAAGCTCTTGTGATCAGGACCCTCCCTCCTCCTGTGTCCCTTCTATCTCCTCATAGAGTGTAAGCTCTTGTGATCAGGACCCTCACTCCTCCTGTGTCCTCTCTATCTCCTCATAGAGTGTAAGCTCTTGTGATCAGGACCCTCACTCCTCCTGTGTCCTCTCTATCTCCTCATAGAGTGTAAGCTCTTGTGATCAGGACCCTCACTCCTCCTGTGTCCTCTCTATCTCCTCATAGAGTGTAAGCTCTTGTGATCAGGACCCTCACTCCTCCTGTGTCCCCTCTATCTCCTCATAGAGTGTAAGCTCTTGTGATCAGGACCCTCACTCCTCCTGTGTCCTCTCTATCTCCTCATAGAGTGTAAGCTCTTGTGATCAGGACCCTCACTCCTCCTGTGTCCTCTCTATCTCCTCATAGAGTGTAAGCTCTTGTGATCAGGACCCTCACTCCCCCTGTGTCCCCTCTATCTCCTCATAGAGTGTAAGCTCTTGTGATCAGGACCCTCACTCCTCCTGTGTCCTCTCTATCTCCTCATAGAGTGTAAGCTCTTGTGATCAGGGCCCTCACTCCTCCTGTGTCCTCTATCTCCTCATAGAGTGTAAGCTCTTGTGATCAGGACCCTCACTCCTCCTGTGTCCTCTCTATCTCCTCATAGAGTGTAAGCTCTTGTGATCAGGATCCTCACTCCTCCTGTGTCCTCTCTATCTCCTCATAGAGTGTAAGCTTTTGTGATCAGGACCCTCACTCCTCCTGTGTCCCCTCTATCTCCTCATAGAGTGTAAGCTCTTGTGATCAGGACCCTCACTCCTCCTGTGTCCCCTCTATCTCCTCATAGAGTGTAAGCTCTTGTGATCAGGACCCTCACTCCTCCTGTGTCCCATCTCCTCATAGAGTGTAAGCTCTTGTGATCAGGACCCTCACTCCTCCTGTGCCCCCCTCTATCTCCTCAGAGTGTAAGCTCTTGTGATCAGGATCCTCACTCCTCCTGTGTCCCCTCTATCTCCTCATAGAGTGTAAGCTCTTGTGATCAGGACCCTCACTCCTTCTGTCTCCTCTATCTCCTCATAGAGTGTAAGCTCTTGTGATCAGGACCCTCACTCCTCCTGTGTCCCTCTATCTACTCATAGAGTGTAAGCTCTTGTGATCAGGGCCCTCACTCCTCCTGTGTCTCCTCTATCTCCTCATAGAGTGTAAGCTCTTGTGATCAGGACCCTCACTCCTCCTGTGTCCTCTCTATCTCCTCATAGAGTGTAAGCTCTTGTGATCAGGACCCTCACTCCTCCTGTGTCCCCCTCTATCTCCTCATAGAGTGTAAGCTCTTGTGATCAGGACCCTCACTCCTCCTGTGTCCCCTCTATCTCCTCATAGAGTGTAAGCTCTTGTGCTCAGGACCCTCACTCCTCCTGTGTCCCCTCTATCTCCTCATAGAGTGTAAGCTCTTGTGATCAGGACCCTCACTCCTCCTGTGTCTCCTCTATCTCCTCATAGAGTTAAGCTCTTGTGATCAGGACCCTCACTCCTCCTGTGTCCTCTCTATCTCCTCATAGAGTGTAAGCTCTTGTGATCAGGACCCTCACTCCTCCTGTGTCCCCTCTATCTCCTCATAGAGTGTAAGCTCTTGTGATCAGGACCCTCCCTCCTCCTGTGTCCCCTCTATCTCCTCATAGAGTGTAAGCTCTTGTGATCAGGACCCTCCCTCCTCCTGTGTCCCCTCTATCTCCTCATAGAGTGTAAGCTCTTGTGATCAGGACCCTCACTCCTCCTGTGTCCCCTCTATCTCCTCATAGAGTGTAAGCTCTTGTGATCAGGACCCTCACTCCTCCTGTGTCCTCTATCTCCTCATAGAGTGTAAGCTCTTGTGATCAGGACCCTCCCTCCTCCTGTGTCCCCTCTATCTCCTCATAGAGTGCAAGCTCTTGTGATCAGGACCCTTACTCCTCCTGTGTCCCCCTCTATCTCCTCATAGAGTGTAAGCTCTTGTGATCAGGACCCTCACTCCTCCTGTGTCCTCTCTATCTCCTCATAGAGTGTAAGCTCTTGTGATCAGGGCCCTCACTCCTCCTGTGTCTCCTCTATCTCCTCATAGAGTGTAAGCTCTTGTGATCAGGACCCTCACTCCTCCTGTGTCCTCTCTATCTCCTCATAGAGTGTAAGCTCTTGTGATCAGGACCCTCACTCCTCCTGTGTCCTCTCTATCTCCTCATAGAGTGTAAGCTCTTGTGATCAGGACCCTCACTCCTCCTGTGTCCTCTCTATCTCCTCATAGAGTGTAAGCTCTTGTGATCAGGACCCTCACTCCTCCTGTGTCTCCTCTATCTCCTCATAGAGTGTAAGCTCTTGTGATCAGGACCCTCACTCCTCCTGTGTCCTCTATCTCCTCATAGAGTGTAAGCTCTTGTGATCAGGACCCTCACTCCTCCTGTGTCTCCTCTATCTCCTCATAGAGTGTAAGCTCTTGTGATCAGGACCCTCACTCCTCCTGTGTCCTCTCTATCTCCTCATAGAGTGTAAGCTTTTGTGATCAGGGCCCTCCCTCCTCCTGTGTCCTCTCTATCATCTCATAGAGTGTAAGCTCTTGTGATCAGGACCCTCACTCCTCCTGTTTCCCCTCTATCTCCTCATAGAGTGTAAGCTCTTGTGATCAGGGTCCTCACTCCTCCTGTGTCTCCTCTATCTCCTCATAGAGTGCAAGCTCTTGTGATCAGGACCCTCACTCCTCCTGTGTCTCCTCTATCTCCTCATAGAGTGTAAGCTCTTGTGCTCAGGACCGTCACTCCTCCTGTGTCCTCTCTATCTCCTCATAGAGTGTAAGCTCTTGTGATCAGGACCCTCCCTCCTCCTGTCTCCTCTATCTCCTCATAGAGTGTAAGCTCTTGTGATCAGGGCCCTCACTCCTCCTGTGTCTCCTCTATCTCCTCATAGAGTGTAAGCTCTTGTGATCAGGACCCTCACTCCTCCTGTGTCTCCTCTATCTCCTCATAGAGTGCAAGCTCTTGTGATCAGGATCCTCACTCCCCCTGTGTCTCCTCTATCTCCTCATAGAGTGTAAGCTCTTGTGATCAGGACCCTCACTCCTCCTGTGTCCTCTATCTCCTCATAGAGTGTAAGCTCTTGTGATCAGGACCCTCACTCCTCCTGTGTCTCCTCTATCTCCTCATAGAGTGTAAGCTCTTGTGATCAGGACCCTCACTCCTCCTGTGTCCTCTCTATCTCCTCATAGAGTGTAAGCTTTTGTGATCAGGGCCCTCCCTCCTCCTGTGTCCTCTCTATCATCTCATAGAGTGTAAGCTCTTGTGATCAGGACCCTCACTCCTCCTGTTTCCCCTCTATCTCCTCATAGAGTGTAAGCTCTTGTGATCAGGGTCCTCACTCCTCCTGTGTCCTCTCTATCTCCTCATAGAGTGTAAGCTCTTGTGATCAGGACCCTCACTCCTCCTGTGTCTCCTCTATCTCCTCATAGAGTGTAAGCTCTTGTGATCAGGACCCTCACTCCTCCTGTGTCTCCTCTATCTCCTCATAGAGTGTAAGCTCTTGTGATCAGGATCCTCACTCCCCCTGTGTCTCCTCTATCTCCTCATAGAGTGTAAGCTCTTGTGATCAGGACCCTCACTCCTCCTGTGTCCCCTCTATCTCCTCATAGAGTGCAAGCTCTTGTGATCAGGACCCTCACTCCTCCTGTGTCTCCTCTATCTCCTCATAGAGTGTAAGCTCTTGTGATCTGGACCCTCACTCCCCCTGTGTCCCCTCTATCTCCTCATAGAGTGTAAGCTCTTGTGATCAGGACCCTCACTCCTCCTGTGTCCCCCTCTATCTCCTCATAGAGTGTAAGCTCTTGTGATCAGGACCCTCACTCCTCCTGTGTCCTCTCTATCTCCTCATAGAGTGTAAGCTCTTGTGCTCAGGACCCTCACTCTTCCTGTGTCCCCTCTATCTCCTCATAGAGTGTAAGCTCTTGTGATCAGGACCCTCACTCCTTCTGTGTCCTCTCTATCTCCTCATAGAGTGTAAGCTCTTGTGATCAGGACCCTCACTCCTCCTGTGTCCTCTATCTCCTCATAGAGTGTAAGCTCTTGTGCTCAGGACCCTCACTCCTCCTGTGTCCCCTCTATCTCCTCATAGAGTGTAAGCTCTTGTGATCAGGACCCCCACTCCTCCTGTGTCCTCTCTATCTCCTCATAGAGTGTAAGCTCTTGTGATCAGGACCCTCACTCCTCCTGTGTCCCCTCCATCTCCTCATAGAGTGTAAGCTCTTGTGATCAGGACCCTCACTCCTCCTGTGTCCTCTCTATCTCCTCATAGAGTGTAAGCTCTTGTGATCAGGGCCCTCACTCCTCCTGTGTCCCCTCTATCTCCTCATAGAGTGTAAGCTCTTGTGATCAGGACCCTCACTCCTCCTGTGTCCTCTCTATCTCCTCATAGAGTGTAAGCTCTTGTGATCAGGATCCTCACTCCTCCTGTGTCCTCTCTATCTCCTCATAGAGTGTAAGCTTTTGTGATCAGGACCCTCACTCCTCCTGTGTCCCCTCTATCTCCTCATAGAGTGTAAGCTCTTGTGATCAGGACCCTCACTCCTCCTGTGTCCCCTCTATCTCCTCATAGAGTGTAAGCTCTTGTGATCAGGACCCTCACTCCTCCTGTGTCCCATCTCCTCATAGAGTGTAAGCTCTTGTGATCAGGACCCTCACTCCTCCTGTGCCCCCCTCTATCTCCTCAGAGTGTAAGCTCTTGTGATCAGGATCCTCACTCCTCCTGTGTCCCCTCTATCTCCTCATAGAGTGTAAGCTCTTGTGATCAGGACCCTCACTCCTTCTGTCTCCTCTATCTCCTCATAGAGTGTAAGCTCTTGTGATCAGGACCCTCACTCCTCCTGTGTCCCTCTATCTACTCATAGAGTGTAAGCTCTTGTGATCAGGGCCCTCACTCCTCCTGTGTCTCCTCTATCTCCTCATAGAGTGTAAGCTCTTGTGATCAGGACCCTCACTCCTCCTGTGTCCTCTCTATCTCCTCATAGAGTGTAAGCTCTTGTGATCAGGACCCTCACTCCTCCTGTGTCCCCCTCTATCTCCTCATAGAGTGTAAGCTCTTGTGATCAGGACCCTCACTCCTCCTGTGTCCCCTCTATCTCCTCATAGAGTGTAAGCTCTTGTGCTCAGGACCCTCACTCCTCCTGTGTCCCCTCTATCTCCTCATAGAGTGTAAGCTCTTGTGATCAGGACCCTCACTCCTCCTGTGTCTCCTCTATCTCCTCATAGAGTTAAGCTCTTGTGATCAGGACCCTCACTCCTCCTGTGTCCTCTCTATCTCCTCATAGAGTGTAAGCTCTTGTGATCAGGACCCTCACTCCTCCTGTGTCCCCTCTATCTCCTCATAGAGTGTAAGCTCTTGTGATCAGGACCCTCCCTCCTCCTGTGTCCCCTCTATCTCCTCATAGAGTGTAAGCTCTTGTGATCAGGACCCTCCCTCCTCCTGTGTCCCCTCTATCTCCTCATAGAGTGTAAGCTCTTGTGATCAGGACCCTCACTCCTCCTGTGTCCCCTCTATCTCCTCATAGAGTGTAAGCTCTTGTGATCAGGACCCTCACTCCTCCTGTGTCCTCTATCTCCTCATAGAGTGTAAGCTCTTGTGATCAGGACCCTCCCTCCTCCTGTGTCCCCTCTATCTCCTCATAGAGTGCAAGCTCTTGTGATCAGGACCCTTACTCCTCCTGTGTCCCCCTCTATCTCCTCATAGAGTGTAAGCTCTTGTGATCAGGACCCTCACTCCTCCTGTGTCCTCTCTATCTCCTCATAGAGTGTAAGCTCTTGTGATCAGGGCCCTCACTCCTCCTGTGTCTCCTCTATCTCCTCATAGAGTGTAAGCTCTTGTGATCAGGACCCTCACTCCTCCTGTGTCCTCTCTATCTCCTCATAGAGTGTAAGCTCTTGTGATCAGGACCCTCACTCCTCCTGTGTCCTCTCTATCTCCTCATAGAGTGTAAGCTCTTGTGATCAGGACCCTCACTCCTCCTGTGTCCTCTCTATCTCCTCATAGAGTGTAAGCTCTTGTGATCAGGACCCTCACTCCTCCTGTGTCTCCTCTATCTCCTCATAGAGTGTAAGCTCTTGTGATCAGGACCCTCACTCCTCCTGTGTCCTCTATCTCCTCATAGAGTGTAAGCTCTTGTGATCAGGACCCTCACTCCTCCTGTGTCTCCTCTATCTCCTCATAGAGTGTAAGCTCTTGTGATCAGGACCCTCACTCCTCCTGTGTCCTCTCTATCTCCTCATAGAGTGTAAGCTTTTGTGATCAGGGCCCTCCCTCCTCCTGTGTCCTCTCTATCATCTCATAGAGTGTAAGCTCTTGTGATCAGGACCCTCACTCCTCCTGTTTCCCCTCTATCTCCTCATAGAGTGTAAGCTCTTGTGATCAGGGTCCTCACTCCTCCTGTGTCTCCTCTATCTCCTCATAGAGTGCAAGCTCTTGTGATCAGGACCCTCACTCCTCCTGTGTCTCCTCTATCTCCTCATAGAGTGTAAGCTCTTGTGCTCAGGACCGTCACTCCTCCTGTGTCCTCTCTATCTCCTCATAGAGTGTAAGCTCTTGTGATCAGGACCCTTACTCCTCCTGTGTCCCCCTCTATCTCCTCATAGAATGTAAGCTCTTGTGATCAGGTCCCTCACTCCTCCTGTGTCCTCTCTATCTCCTCATAGAGTGTAAGCTCTTGTGATCAGGGCCCTCACTCCTCCTGTGTCCCCTCTATCTCCTCATAGAGTGTAAGCTCTTGTGATCAGGACCCTCACTCCTCCTGTGTCCCCTCTATCTCCTCATAGAGTGTAAGCTCTTGTGATCAGGACCCTCACTCCTCCTGTGTCTCCTCTATCTCCTCATAGAGTGTAAGCTCTTGTGATCAGGACCCTCACTCCTCCTGTGTCCTCTCTATCTCCTCATAGAGTGTAAGCTCTTGTGATCAGGACCCTCCCTCCTCCTGTCTCCTCTATCTCCTCATAGAGTGTAAGCTCTTGTGATCAGGGCCCTCACTCCTCCTGTGTCTCCTCTATCTCCTCATAGAGTGTAAGCTCTTGTGATCAGGACCCTCACTCCTCCTGTGTCTCCTCTATCTCCTCATAGAGTGTAAGCTCTTGTGATCAGGATCCTCACTCCCCCTGTGTCTCCTCTATCTCCTCATAGAGTGTAAGCTCTTGTGATCAGGACCCTCACTCCTCCTGTGTCCTCTATCTCCTCATAGAGTGTAAGCTCTTGTGATCAGGACCCTCACTCCTCCTGTGTCTCCTCTATCTCCTCATAGAGTGTAAGCTCTTGTGATCAGGACCCTCACTCCTCCTGTGTCCTCTCTATCTCCTCATAGAGTGTAAGCTTTTGTGATCAGGGCCCTCCCTCCTCCTGTGTCCTCTCTATCATCTCATAGAGTGTAAGCTCTTGTGATCAGGACCCTCACTCCTCCTGTTTCCCCTCTATCTCCTCATAGAGTGTAAGCTCTTGTGATCAGGGTCCTCACTCCTCCTGTGTCCTCTCTATCTCCTCATAGAGTGTAAGCTCTTGTGATCAGGACCCTCACTCCTCCTGTGTCTCCTCTATCTCCTCATAGAGTGTAAGCTCTTGTGATCAGGACCCTCACTCCTCCTGTGTCTCCTCTATCTCCTCATAGAGTGTAAGCTCTTGTGATCAGGATCCTCACTCCCCCTGTGTCTCCTCTATCTCCTCATAGAGTGTAAGCTCTTGTGATCAGGACCCTCACTCCTCCTGTGTCCCCTCTATCTCCTCATAGAGTGCAAGCTCTTGTGATCAGGACCCTCACTCCTCCTGTGTCTCCTCTATCTCCTCATAGAGTGTAAGCTCTTGTGATCTGGACCCTCACTCCCCCTGTGTCCCCTCTATCTCCTCATAGAGTGTAAGCTCTTGTGATCAGGACCCTCACTCCTCCTGTGTCCCCCTCTATCTCCTCATAGAGTGTAAGCTCTTGTGATCAGGACCCTCACTCCTCCTGTGTCCTCTCTATCTCCTCATAGAGTGTAAGCTCTTGTGCTCAGGACCCTCACTCTTCCTGTGTCCCCTCTATCTCCTCATAGAGTGTAAGCTCTTGTGATCAGGACCCTCACTCCTTCTGTGTCCTCTCTATCTCCTCATAGAGTGTAAGCTCTTGTGATCAGGACCCTCACTCCTCCTGTGTCCTCTATCTCCTCATAGAGTGTAAGCTCTTGTGCTCAGGACCCTCACTCCTCCTGTGTCCCCTCTATCTCCTCATAGAGTGTAAGCTCTTGTGATCAGGACCCCCACTCCTCCTGTGTCCTCTCTATCTCCTCATAGAGTGTAAGCTCTTGTGATCAGGACCCTCACTCCTCCTGTGTCCCCTCCATCTCCTCATAGAGTGTAAGCTCTTGTGATCAGGACCCTCACTCCTCCTGTGTCCTCTCTATCTCCTCATAGAGTGTAAGCTCTTGTGATCAGGGCCCTCACTCCTCCTGTGTCCCCTCTATCTCCTCATAGAGTGTAAGCTCTTGTGATCAGGACCCTCACTCCTCCTGTGTCCTCTATCTCCTCATAGAGTGTAAGCTCTTGTGATCAGGACCCTCACTCCTCCTGTGTCCTCTCTATCTCCTCATAGAGTGTAAGCTCTTGTGATCAGGACCCTCACTCCTCCTGTGTCCTCTCTATCTCCTCATAGAGTGTAAGCTCTTGTGATCAGGACCCTCACTCCTCCTGTGTCCTCTCTATCTCCTCATAGAGTGTAAGCTCTTGTGATCAGGACCCTCACTCCTCCTGTGTCCTCCATCTCCTCATAGAGTGTAAGCTCTTGTGATCAGGGTCCTCACTCCTCCTGTGTCTCCTCTATCTCCTCATAGAGTGCAAGCTCTTGTGATCAGGACCCTCACTCCCCCTGTGTCTCCTCTATCTCCTCATAGAGTGTAAGCTCTTGTGATCAGGACCCTCACTCCTCCTGTGTCTCCTCTATCATCTCATAGAGTGTAAGCTCTTGTGATCAGGATCCTCACTCCCCCTGTGTCTCCTCTATCTCCTCATAGAGTGTAAGCTCTTGTGATCAGGACCCTCACTCCTCCTGTGTCCCCTCTATCTCCTCATAGAGTGCAAGCTCTTGTGATCAGGACCCTCCCTCCCCCTGTGTCCCCTCTATCTCCTCATAGAGTGTAAGCTCTTGTGATCTGGACCCTCACTCCTCCTGTGTCTCCTCTATCTCCTCATAGAGTGTAAGCTCTTGTGATCAGGATCCTCACTCCCCCTGTGTCCCCTCTATCTCCTCATAGAGTGTAAGCTCTTGTGATCTGGACCCTCACTCCTCCTGTGTCCCCTCTATCTCCTCATAGAGTGTAAGCTCTTGTGATCAGGACCCTCACTCCTCCTGTGTCCCCCTCTATCTCCTCATAGAGTGTAAGCTCTTGTGATCAGGGCCCTCACTCCTCCTGTGTCCTCTATCTCCTCATACAGTGTAAGCTCTTGTGATCAGGACCCTCACTCCTCCTGTGTCCCCCTCTATCTCCTCATAGAGTGTAAGCTCTTGTGATCAGGACCCTTACTCCTCCTGTGTCCCCCTCTATCTCCTCATAGAATGTAAGCTCTTGTGATCAGGTCCCTCACTCCTCCTGTGTCCTCTCTATCTCCTCATAGAGTGCGAGCTCTTGTGATCAGGACCCTCACTCCTCCTGTGTCCCCCTCTATCTCCTCATAGAGTGTAAGCTCTTGTGATCAGGACCCTCACTCCTCCTGTGTCTCCTCTATCTTCTCATAGAGTGTAAGCTCTTGTGATCAGGACCCTCCCTCCTCCTGTGTCTCCTCTATCTCCTCATAGAGTGTAAGCTCTTGTGATCAGGACCCTCCCTCCTCCTGTGTCCTCTATCTCCTCATAGAGTGTAAGCTCTTGTGCTCAGGACCCTCACTCCTCCTGTGTCCCCTCTATCTCCTCATAGAGTGTAAGCTCTTGTGATCAGGACCCTCACTCCTTCTGTGTCCTCTCTATCTCCTCATAGAGTGTAAGCTCTTGTGATCAGGACCCTCACTCCTCCTGTGTCCTCTATCTCCTCATAGAGTGTAAGCTCTTGTGATCAGGACCCTCACTCCTCCTGTGTCCCCTCTATCTCCTCATAGAGTGTAAGCTCTTGTGATCAGGATCCTCACTCCCCCTGTGTCTCCTCTATCTCCTCATAGAGTGTAAGCTCTTGTGATCAGGACCCTCACTCCTTCTGTCTCCTCTATCTCCTCATAGAGTGTAAGCTCTTGTGATCAGGACCCTCACTCCTCCTGTGTCCCCTCTATCTCCTCATAGAGTGTAAGCTCTTGTGATCAGGATCCTCACTCCCCCTGTGTCTCCTCTATCTCCTCATAGAGTGTAAGCTCTTGTGATCAGGACCCTCACTCCTCCTGTGTCCCCTCTATCTCCTCATAGAGTGCAAGCTCTTGTGATCAGGACCCTCACTCCTCCTGTGTCTCCTCTATCTCCTCATAGAGTGTAAGCTCTTGTGATCAGGATCCTCACTCCCCCTGTGTCTCCTCTATCTCCTCATAGAGTGTAAGCTCTTGTGATCAGGACCCTCACTCCTCCTGTGTCCCCTCTATCTCCTCATAGAGTGCAAGCTCTTGTGATCAGGACCCTCACTCCTCCTGTGTCTCCTCTATCTCCTCATAGAGTGTAAGCTCTTGTGATCAGGATCCTCACTCCCCCTGTGTCCCCTCTATCTCCTCATAGAGTGTAAGCTCTTGTGATCTGGACCCTCACTCCTCCTGTGTCCCCTCTATCTCCTCATAGAGTGCAAGCTCTTGTGATCAGGACCCTCACTCCTCCTGTGTCCCCCTCTATCTCCTCATAGAGTGTAAGCTCTTGTGATCAGGGCCCTCACTCCTCCTGTGTCCTCTATCTCCTCATAGAGTGTAAGCTCTTGTGATCAGGACCCTCACTCCTCCTGTGTCCCCCTCTATCTCCTCATAGAGTGTAAGCTCTTGTGATCAGGACCCTTACTCCTCCTGTGTCCCCCTCTATCTCCTCATAGAGTGTAAGCTCTTGTGATCAGGTCCCTCACTCCTCCTGTGTCCTCTCTATCTCCTCATAGAGTGCAAGCTCTTGTGATCAGGACCCTCACTCCTCCTGTGTCCCCCTCTATCTCCTCATAGAGTGTAAGCTCTTGTGATCAGGACCCTCACTCCTCCTGTGTCTCCTCTATCTTCTCATAGAGTGTAAGCTCTTGTGATCAGGACCCTCCCTCCTCCTGTGTCTCCTCTATCTCCTCATAGAGTGTAAGCTCTTGTGATCAGGACCCTCCCTCCTCCTGTGTCCTCTATCTCCTCATAGAGTGTAAGCTCTTGTGCTCAGGACCCTCACTCTTCCTGTGTCCCCTCTATCTCCTCATAGAGTGTAAGCTCTTGTGATCAGGACCCTCACTCCTTCTGTGTCCTCTCTATCTCCTCATAGAGTGTAAGCTCTTGTGATCAGGACCCTCACTCCTCCTGTGTCCTCTATCTCCTCATAGAGTGTAAGCTCTTGTGATCAGGACCCTCACTCCTCCTGTGTCCCCTCTATCTCCTCATAGAGTGTAAGCTCTTGTGATCAGGACCCCCACTCCTCCTGTGTCCTCTCTATCTCCTCATAGAGTGTAAGCTCTTGTGATCAGGACCCTCACTCCTCCTGTGTCCCCTCTATCTCCTCATAGAGTGTAAGCTCTTGTGATCAGGGCCCTCACTCCTCCTGTGTCCCCTCTATCTCCTCATAGAGTGTAAGCTCTTGTGATCAGGACCCTCACTCCTCCTGTGTCCTCTATCTCCTCATAGAGTGTAAGCTCTTGTGATCAGGACCCTCACTCCTCCTGTGTCCCCTCTATCTCCTCATAGAGTGTAAGCTCTTGTGATCAGGGTCCTCACTCCTCCAGTGTCTCCTCTATCTCCTCATAGAGTGCAAGCTCTTGTGATCAGGACCCTCACTCCTCCTGTGTCTCCTCTATCTCCTCATAGAGTGTAAGCTCTTGTGATCAGGACCCTCACTCCTCCTGTGTCTCCTCTATCTCCTCATAGAGTGTAAGCTCTTGTGATCAGGATCCTCACTCCCCCTGTGTCTCCTCTATCTCCTCATAGAGTGTAAGCTCTTGTGATCAGGACCCTCACTCCTCCTGTGTCCCCTCTATCTCCTCATAGAGTGCAAGCTCTTGTGATCAGGACCCTCACTCCTCCTGTGTCTCCTCTATCTCCTCATAGAGTGTAAGCTCTTGTGATCAGGACCCCCACTCCTCCTGTGTCCTCTCTATCTCCTCATAGAGTGTAAGCTCTTGTGATCAGGACCCTCACTCCTCCTGTGTCCCCTCCATCTCCTCATAGAGTGTAAGCTCTTGTGATCAGGACCCTCACTCCTCCTGTGTCCTCTCTATCTCCTCATAGAGTGTAAGCTCTTGTGATCAGGGCCCTCACTCCTCCTGTGTCCCCTCTATCTCCTCATAGAGTGTAAGCTCTTGTGATCAGGACCCTCACTCCTCCTGTGTCCTCTATCTCCTCATAGAGTGTAAGCTCTTGTGATCAGGACCCTCACTCCTCCTGTGTCCTCTCTATCTCCTCATAGAGTGTAAGCTCTTGTGATCAGGACCCTCACTCCTCCTGTGTCCTCTCTATCTCCTCATAGAGTGTAAGTTCTTGTGATCAGGACCCTCACTCCTCCTGTGTCCTCCATCTCCTCATAGAGTGTAAGCTCTTGTGATCAGGGTCCTCACTCCTCCTGTGTCTCCTCTATCTCCTCATAGAGTGCAAGCTCTTGTGATCAGGACCCTCACTCCCCCTGTGTCTCCTCTATCTCCTCATAGAGTGTAAGCTCTTGTGATCAGGACCCTCACTCCTCCTGTGTCTCCTCTATCATCTCATAGAGTGTAAGCTCTTGTGATCAGGATCCTCACTCCCCCTGTGTCTCCTCTATCTCCTCATAGAGTGTAAGCTCTTGTGATCAGGACCCTCACTCCTCCTGTGTCCCCTCTATCTCCTCATAGAGTGCAAGCTCTTGTGATCAGGACCCTCCCTCCCCCTGTGTCCCCTCTATCTCCTCATAGAGTGTAAGCTCTTGTGATCTGGACCCTCACTCCTCCTGTGTCTCCTCTATCTCCTCATAGAGTGTAAGCTCTTGTGATCAGGATCCTCACTCCCCCTGTGTCCCCTCTATCTCCTCATAGAGTGTAAGCTCTTGTGATCAGGACCCTCACTCCTCCTGTGTCCCCTCTATCTCCTCATAGAGTGTAAGCTCTTGTGATCAGGACCCTCACTCCTCCTGTGTCCCCCTCTATCTCCTCATAGAGTGTAAGCTCTTGTGATCAGGACCCTCACTCCTCCTGTGTCCCCTCTATCTCCTCATAGAGTGTAAGCTCTTGTGATCAGGGCCCTCACTCCTCCTGTGTCCTCTATCTCCTCATACAGTGTAAGCTCTTGTGATCAGGACCCTCACTCCTCCTGTGTCCCCCTCTATCTCCTCATAGAGTGTAAGCTCTTGTGATCAGGACCCTTACTCCTCCTGTGTCCCCCTCTATCTCCTCATAGAATGTAAGCTCTTGTGATCAGGTCCCTCACTCCTCCTGTGTCCTCTCTATCTCCTCATAGAGTGCAAGCTCTTGTGATCAGGACCCTCACTCCTCCTGTGTCCCCCTCTATCTCCTCATAGAGTGTAAGCTCTTGTGATCAGGACCCTCACTCCTCCTGTGTCTCCTCTATCTTTTCATAGAGTGTAAGCTCTTGTGATCAGGACCCTCCCTCCTCCTGTGTCTCCTCTATCTCCTCATAGAGTGTAAGCTCTTGTGATCAGGACCCTCCCTCCTCCTGTGTCCTCTATCTCCTCATAGAGTGTAAGCTCTTGTGATCAGGATCCTCACTCCCCCTGTGTCTCCTCTATCTCCTCATAGAGTGTAAGCTCTTGTGATCAGGACCCTCACTCCTCCTGTGTCCCCTCTATCTCCTCATAGAGTGCAAGCTCTTGTGATCAGGACCCTCACTCCTCCTGTGTCTCCTCTATCTCCTCATAGAGTGTAAGCTCTTGTGATCAGGATCCTCACTCCCCCTGTGTCTCCTCTATCTCCTCATAGAGTGTAAGCTCTTGTGATCAGGACCCTCACTCCTCCTGTGTCCCCTCTATCTCCTCATAGAGTGCAAGCTCTTGTGATCAGGACCCTCACTCCTCCTGTGTCTCCTCTATCTCCTCATAGAGTGTAAGCTCTTGTGATCAGGATCCTCACTCCCCCTGTGTCCCCTCTATCTCCTCATAGAGTGTAAGCTCTTGTGATCTGGACCCTCACTCCTCCTGTGTCCCCTCTATCTCCTCATAGAGTGCAAGCTCTTGTGATCAGGACCCTCACTCCTCCTGTGTCCCCCTCTATCTCCTCATAGAGTGTAAGCTCTTGTGATCAGGGCCCTCACTCCTCCTGTGTCCTCTATCTCCTCATAGAGTGTAAGCTCTTGTGATCAGGACCCTCACTCCTCCTGTGTCCCCCTCTATCTCCTCATAGAGTGTAAGCTCTTGTGATCAGGACCCTTACTCCTCCTGTGTCCCCCTCTATCTCCTCATAGAGTGTAAGCTCTTGTGATCAGGTCCCTCACTCCTCCTGTGTCCTCTCTATCTCCTCATAGAGTGCAAGCTCTTGTGATCAGGACCCTCACTCCTCCTGTGTCCCCCTCTATCTCCTCATAGAGTGTAAGCTCTTGTGATCAGGACCCTCACTCCTCCTGTGTCTCCTCTATCTTCTCATAGAGTGTAAGCTCTTGTGATCAGGACCCTCCCTCCTCCTGTGTCTCCTCTATCTCCTCATAGAGTGTAAGCTCTTGTGATCAGGACCCTCCCTCCTCCTGTGTCCCCTCTATCTCCTCATAGAGTGTAAGCTCTTGTGATCAGGACCCTCACTCCTCCTGTGTCCTCTATCTCCTCATAGAGTGTAAGCTCTTGTGATCAGGACCCTCCCTCCTCCTGTGTCCTCTCTATCTCCTCATAGAGTGTAAGCTCTTGTGATCAGGACCCTCACTCCTCCTGTGTCCTCTCTATCTCCTCATAGAGTGTAAGCTCTTGTGATCAGGACCCTCACTCCTCCTGTGTCTCCTCTATCTTCTCATAGAGTGTAAGCTCTTGTGATCAGGGCCCTCACTCCTCCTGTGTCTCCTCTATCTCCTCATAGAGTGTAAGCTCTTGTGATCAGGGTCCTCACTCCTCCTGTGTCCTCTATCTCCTCATAGAGTGTAAGCTCTTGTAATCAGGACCCTCACTCCTCCTGTCTCCTCTATCTCCTCATAGAGTGTAAGCTCTTGTGATCAGGACCCTCACTCCTCCTGTGTCCCCTCTATCTCCTCATAGAGTGTAAGCTCTTGTGATCAGGACCCTCACTCCTCCTGTGTCCTCTATCTCCTCATAGAGTGTAAGCTCTTGTGATCAGGACCCTCACTCCTCCTGTGTCCTCTCTATCTCATCATAGAGTGTAAGCTCTTGTGATCAGGACCCTCACTCCTCCTGTGTCCCCTCTATCTCCTCATAGAGTGTAAGCTCTTGTGACCAGGACCCTTACTCCTCCTGTGTCCTCTCTATCTCCTCATAGAGTGTAAGCTCTTGTGATCAGGACCCTTACTCCTCCTGTGTCCCCCTCTATCTCCTCATAGAGTGTAAGCTCTTGTGACCAGGACCCTCACTCCTCCTGTGTCCTCTCTATCTCCTCATAGAGTGTAAGCTCTTGTGATCAGGACCCTTACTCCTCCTGTGTCCCCTCTATCTCCTCATAGAGTGTAAGCTTTTGTGATCAGGACCCTCACTCCTCCTGTGTCCTCTATCTCCTCATAGAGTGTAAGCTCTTGTGATCAGGACCCTCACTCCTCCTGTGTCCCATCTCCTCATAGAGTGTAAGCTCTTGTGATCAGGACCCTCCCTCCTCCTGTGTCCCCTCTATCTCCTCATAGAGTGTAAGCTCTTGTGATCAGGACCCTCCCTCCTCCTGTGTCCTCTCTATCTCCTCATAGAGTGTAAGCTCTTGTGATCAGGACCCTCACTCCTCCTGTGTCCCCTCTATCTCCTCATAGAGTGTAAGCTCTTGTGATCAGGATCCTCACTCCTCCTGTGTCCTCTCTATCTCCTCATAGAGTGTAAGCTCCTGTGATCAGGACCCTCACTCCTCCTGTGTCCTCTATCTCCTCATAGAGTGTAAGCTCTTGTGATCAGGACCCTCACTCCTCCTGTGTCCCATCTCCTCATAGAGTGTAAGCTCTTGTGATCAGGACCCTCCCTCCTCCTGTGTCCCCTCTATCTCCTCATAGAGTGTAAGCTCTTGTGCTCAGGACCCTCACTCCTCCTGTGTCCTATCTCTTCATAGAGTGTAAGCTCTTGTGATCAGGACCCTCACTCCTCCTGTGTCTCCTCTATCTCCTCATAGAGTGTAAGCTCTTGTGATCAGGACCCTCACTCCTCCTGTGTCCCCTCTATCTCCTCATATAGTGTAAGCTCCTGTGATCAGGACCCTCACTCCTCCTGTGTCCTCTCTATCTCCTCATAGAGTGTAAGCTCTTGTGATCAGGACCCTCACTCCTCCTGTGTCCTCTCTCTCCTCATAGAGTGTAAGCTCTTGTGATCAGGACCCTCACTCCTCCTGTCCCCCCTCTATCTCCTCATAGAGTGTAAGCTCTTGTGATCAGGACCCTCACTCCTCCTGTGTCCCCTCTATCTCCTCATAGAGTGTAAGCTCTTGTGATCAGGGCCCTCACTCCTCCTGTGTCCTCTATCTCCTCATAGAGTGTAAGCTCTTGTGATCAGGACCCTCACTCCTCCTGTGTCCTCTATCTCCTCATAGAGTGTAAGCTCTTGTGATCAGGACCCTCACTCCTCCTGTGTCCCCTCTATCTCCTCATAGAGTGTAAGCTCTTGTGATCAGGACCCTCACTCCTCCTGTGTCCCCTCTATCTCCTCATAGAGTGTAAGCTCTTGTGATCAGGACCCTCACTCCTCCTGTGTCCCCTCTATCTCCTCATAGAGTGTAAGCTCTTGTGATCAGGACCCTCACTCCTCCTGTGTCCCATCTCCTCATAGAGTGTAAGCTCTTGTGATCAGGACCCTCCCTCCTCCTGTGTCCCCTCTATCTCCTCATAGAGTGTAAGCTCTTGTGATCAGGACCCTCACTCCTCCTGTGCCCCCCTCTATCTCCTCAGAGTGTAAGCTCTTGTGATCAGGATCCTCACTCCTCCTGTGTCCTCTCTATCTCCTCATAGAGTGTAAGCTCTTGTGATCAGGACCCTCACTCCTCCTGTGTCCTCTCTATCTCCTCATAGAGTGTAAGCTCTTGTGATCAGGATCCTCACTCCTCCTGTGTCCCCTCTATCTCCTCATAGAGTGTAAGCTCTTGTGATCAGGATCCTCACTCCTCCTGTGTCCCCTCTATCTCCTCATAGAGTGTAAGCTCTTGTGATCAGGACCCTCACTCCTCCTGTGTCCTCTCTATCTCCTCATAGAGTGTAAGCTCTTGTGATCAGGGCCCTCACTCCCCCTGTGTCCTCTCTATCTCCTCATAGAGTGTAAGCTCTTGTGATCAGGACCCTCACTCCTCCTGTGTCTCCTCTATCTCCTCATAGAGTGTAAGCTCTTGTGATCAGGACCCTCACTCCTCCTGTGTCCCCTCTATCTCCTCATAGAGTGTAAGCTCTTGTGATCAGGACCCTTACTCCTTCTGTGTCCTCTCTATCTCCTCATAGAGTGTAAGCTCTTGTGATCAGGACCCTCACTCCTCCTGTGTCCCCTCTATCTCCTCATAGAGTGTAAGCTCTTGTGATCAGGACCCTCACTCCTTCTGTCTCCTCTATCTCCTCATAGAGTGTAAGCTCTTGTGATCAGGACCCTCACTCCTCCTGTGTCCCCTCTATCTCCTCATAGAGTGTAAGCTCTTGTGATCAGGGCCCTCACTCCCCCTGTGTCCTCTCTATCTCCTCATAGAGTGTAAGCTCTTGTGATCAGGACCCTCACTCCTCCTGTGTCCTCTCTATCTCCTCATAGAGTGTAAGCTCTTGTGATCAGGACCCTCACTCCTCCTGTGTCCCCTCTATCTCCTCATAGAGTGTAAGCTCTTGTGATCAGGACCCTCACTCCTCCTGTGTCCTCTCTATCTCCTCATAGAGTGTAAGCTCTTGTGATCAGGACCCTCACTCCTCCTGTGTCCTCTCTATCTCCTCATAGAGTGTAAGCTCTTGTGATCAGGGCCCTCACTCCTCCTGTGTCCTCTATCTCCTCATACAGTGTAAGCTCTTGTGATCAGGACCCTCACTCCTCCTGTGTCCCCCTCTATCTCCTCATAGAGTGTAAGCTCTTGTGATCAGGACCCTTACTCCTCCTGTGTCCTCTCTATCTCCTCATAGAGTGTAAGCTCTTGTGATCAGGACCCTTACTCCTCCTGTGTCCTCTCTATCACCTCATAGAGTGTAAGCTCTTGTGATCAGGGCCCTCACTCCCCCTGTGTCCTCTATCTACTCATAGAGTGTAAGCTCTTGTGATCAGGACCCTCACTCCTCCTGTGTCCTCTCTATCTCCTCATAGAGTGCAAGCTCTTGTGATCAGGACCCTCACTCCTCCTGTGTCCCCTTCCATCTCCTCATAGAGTGTAAGCTCTTGTGATCAGGACCCTCACTCCTCCTGTGTCCTCTCTATCTCCTCATAGAGTGTAAGCTCTTGTGATCAGGACCCTCACTCCTCCTGTGTCCCCTCTATCTCCTCATAGAGTGTAAGCTCTTGTGATCAGGACCCTCACTCCTCCTGTGTCTCCTCTATCTCCTCATAGAGTGTAAGCTCTTGTGATCAGGGCCCTCACTCCTCCTGTGTCTCCTCTATCTCCTCATAGAGTGTAAGCTCTTGTGATCAGGACCCTCACTCCTCCTGTGTCCCCTCTATCTCCTCATAGAGTGTAAGCTCTTGTGATCAGGACCCTCCCTCCTCCTGTGTCCCTCTATCTCCTCATAGAGTGCAAGGTCTTGTGATCAGGACCCTCACTCCTCCTGTGTCCCCTCTATCTCCTCATAGAGTGTAAGCTCTTGTGATCAGGACCCTCACTCCTCCTGTGTCCTCTCTATCTCCTCATAGAGTGTAAGCTCTTGTGATCAGGACCCTCACTCCTCCTGTGTCCTCTCTATCTCCTCATAGAGTGTAAGCTCTTGTGATCAGGACCCTCACTCCTCCTGTGTCTCCTCTATCTCCTCATAGAGTGTAAGCTCTTGTGATCAGGACCCTCCCTCCTCCTGTGTCCCCTCTATCTCCTCATAGAGTGTAAGCTCTTGTGATCAGGACCCTCCCTCCTCCTGTGTCCCTTCTATCTCCTCATAGAGTGTAAGCTCTTGTGATCAGGACCCTCACTCCTCCTGTGTCCTCTCTATCTCCTCATAGAGTGTAAGCTCTTGTGATCAGGACCCTCACTCCTCCTGTGTCCTCTCTATCTCCTCATAGAGTGTAAGCTCTTGTGATCAGGACCCTCACTCCTCCTGTGTCCTCTCTATCTCCTCATAGAGTGTAAGCTCTTGTGATCAGGACCCTCACTCCTCCTGTGTCCCCTCTATCTCCTCATAGAGTGTAAGCTCTTGTGATCAGGACCCTCACTCCTCCTGTGTCCTCTCTATCTCCTCATAGAGTGTAAGCTCTTGTGATCAGGACCCTCACTCCTCCTGTGTCCTCTCTATCTCCTCATAGAGTGTAAGCTCTTGTGATCAGGACCCTCACTCCCCCTGTGTCCCCTCTATCTCCTCATAGAGTGTAAGCTCTTGTGATCAGGACCCTCACTCCTCCTGTGTCCTCTCTATCTCCTCATAGAGTGTAAGCTCTTGTGATCAGGGCCCTCACTCCTCCTGTGTCCTCTATCTCCTCATAGAGTGTAAGCTCTTGTGATCAGGACCCTCACTCCTCCTGTGTCCTCTCTATCTCCTCATAGAGTGTAAGCTCTTGTGATCAGGATCCTCACTCCTCCTGTGTCCTCTCTATCTCCTCATAGAGTGTAAGCTTTTGTGATCAGGACCCTCACTCCTCCTGTGTCCCCTCTATCTCCTCATAGAGTGTAAGCTCTTGTGATCAGGACCCTCACTCCTCCTGTGTCCCCTCTATCTCCTCATAGAGTGTAAGCTCTTGTGATCAGGACCCTCACTCCTCCTGTGTCCCATCTCCTCATAGAGTGTAAGCTCTTGTGATCAGGACCCTCACTCCTCCTGTGCCCCCCTCTATCTCCTCAGAGTGTAAGCTCTTGTGATCAGGATCCTCACTCCTCCTGTGTCCCCTCTATCTCCTCATAGAGTGTAAGCTCTTGTGATCAGGACCCTCACTCCTTCTGTCTCCTCTATCTCCTCATAGAGTGTAAGCTCTTGTGATCAGGACCCTCACTCCTCCTGTGTCCCTCTATCTACTCATAGAGTGTAAGCTCTTGTGATCAGGGCCCTCACTCCTCCTGTGTCTCCTCTATCTCCTCATAGAGTGTAAGCTCTTGTGATCAGGACCCTCACTCCTCCTGTGTCCTCTCTATCTCCTCATAGAGTGTAAGCTCTTGTGATCAGGACCCTCACTCCTCCTGTGTCCCCCTCTATCTCCTCATAGAGTGTAAGCTCTTGTGATCAGGACCCTCACTCCTCCTGTGTCCCCTCTATCTCCTCATAGAGTGTAAGCTCTTGTGCTCAGGACCCTCACTCCTCCTGTGTCCCCTCTATCTCCTCATAGAGTGTAAGCTCTTGTGATCAGGACCCTCACTCCTCCTGTGTCTCCTCTATCTCCTCATAGAGTTAAGCTCTTGTGATCAGGACCCTCACTCCTCCTGTGTCCTCTCTATCTCCTCATAGAGTGTAAGCTCTTGTGATCAGGACCCTCACTCCTCCTGTGTCCCCTCTATCTCCTCATAGAGTGTAAGCTCTTGTGATCAGGACCCTCCCTCCTCCTGTGTCCCCTCTATCTCCTCATAGAGTGTAAGCTCTTGTGATCAGGACCCTCCCTCCTCCTGTGTCCCCTCTATCTCCTCATAGAGTGTAAGCTCTTGTGATCAGGACCCTCACTCCTCCTGTGTCCCCTCTATCTCCTCATAGAGTGTAAGCTCTTGTGATCAGGACCCTCACTCCTCCTGTGTCCTCTATCTCCTCATAGAGTGTAAGCTCTTGTGATCAGGACCCTCCCTCCTCCTGTGTCCCCTCTATCTCCTCATAGAGTGCAAGCTCTTGTGATCAGGACCCTTACTCCTCCTGTGTCCCCCTCTATCTCCTCATAGAGTGTAAGCTCTTGTGATCAGGACCCTCACTCCTCCTGTGTCCTCTCTATCTCCTCATAGAGTGTAAGCTCTTGTGATCAGGGCCCTCACTCCTCCTGTGTCTCCTCTATCTCCTCATAGAGTGTAAGCTCTTGTGATCAGGACCCTCACTCCTCCTGTGTCCTCTCTATCTCCTCATAGAGTGTAAGCTCTTGTGATCAGGACCCTCACTCCTCCTGTGTCCTCTCTATCTCCTCATAGAGTGTAAGCTCTTGTGATCAGGACCCTCACTCCTCCTGTGTCCTCTCTATCTCCTCATAGAGTGTAAGCTCTTGTGATCAGGACCCTCACTCCTCCTGTGTCTCCTCTATCTCCTCATAGAGTGTAAGCTCTTGTGATCAGGACCCTCACTCCTCCTGTGTCCTCTATCTCCTCATAGAGTGTAAGCTCTTGTGATCAGGACCCTCACTCCTCCTGTGTCTCCTCTATCTCCTCATAGAGTGTAAGCTCTTGTGATCAGGACCCTCACTCCTCCTGTGTCCTCTCTATCTCCTCATAGAGTGTAAGCTTTTGTGATCAGGGCCCTCCCTCCTCCTGTGTCCTCTCTATCATCTCATAGAGTGTAAGCTCTTGTGATCAGGACCCTCACTCCTCCTGTTTCCCCTCTATCTCCTCATAGAGTGTAAGCTCTTGTGATCAGGGTCCTCACTCCTCCTGTGTCTCCTCTATCTCCTCATAGAGTGCAAGCTCTTGTGATCAGGACCCTCACTCCTCCTGTGTCTCCTCTATCTCCTCATAGAGTGTAAGCTCTTGTGCTCAGGACCGTCACTCCTCCTGTGTCCTCTCTATCTCCTCATAGAGTGTAAGCTCTTGTGATCAGGACCCTCCCTCCTCCTGTCTCCTCTATCTCCTCATAGAGTGTAAGCTCTTGTGATCAGGGCCCTCACTCCTCCTGTGTCTCCTCTATCTCCTCATAGAGTGTAAGCTCTTGTGATCAGGACCCTCACTCCTCCTGTGTCTCCTCTATCTCCTCATAGAGTGTAAGCTCTTGTGATCAGGATCCTCACTCCCCCTGTGTCTCCTCTATCTCCTCATAGAGTGTAAGCTCTTGTGATCAGGACCCTCACTCCTCCTGTGTCCTCTATCTCCTCATAGAGTGTAAGCTCTTGTGATCAGGACCCTCACTCCTCCTGTGTCTCCTCTATCTCCTCATAGAGTGTAAGCTCTTGTGATCAGGACCCTCACTCCTCCTGTGTCCTCTCTATCTCCTCATAGAGTGTAAGCTTTTGTGATCAGGGCCCTCCCTCCTCCTGTGTCCTCTCTATCATCTCATAGAGTGTAAGCTCTTGTGATCAGGACCCTCACTCCTCCTGTTTCCCCTCTATCTCCTCATAGAGTGTAAGCTCTTGTGATCAGGGTCCTCACTCCTCCTGTGTCCTCTCTATCTCCTCATAGAGTGTAAGCTCTTGTGATCAGGACCCTCACTCCTCCTGTGTCTCCTCTATCTCCTCATAGAGTGTAAGCTCTTGTGATCAGGACCCTCACTCCTCCTGTGTCTCCTCTATCTCCTCATAGAGTGTAAGCTCTTGTGATCAGGATCCTCACTCCCCCTGTGTCTCCTCTATCTCCTCATAGAGTGTAAGCTCTTGTGATCAGGACCCTCACTCCTCCTGTGTCCCCTCTATCTCCTCATAGAGTGCAAGCTCTTGTGATCAGGACCCTCACTCCTCCTGTGTCTCCTCTATCTCCTCATAGAGTGTAAGCTCTTGTGATCTGGACCCTCACTCCCCCTGTGTCCCCTCTATCTCCTCATAGAGTGTAAGCTCTTGTGATCAGGACCCTCACTCCTCCTGTGTCCCCCTCTATCTCCTCATAGAGTGTAAGCTCTTGTGATCAGGACCCTCACTCCTCCTGTGTCCTCTCTATCTCCTCATAGAGTGTAAGCTCTTGTGCTCAGGACCCTCACTCTTCCTGTGTCCCCTCTATCTCCTCATAGAGTGTAAGCTCTTGTGATCAGGACCCTCACTCCTTCTGTGTCCTCTCTATCTCCTCATAGAGTGTAAGCTCTTGTGATCAGGACCCTCACTCCTCCTGTGTCCTCTATCTCCTCATAGAGTGTAAGCTCTTGTGCTCAGGACCCTCACTCCTCCTGTGTCCCCTCTATCTCCTCATAGAGTGTAAGCTCTTGTGATCAGGACCCCCACTCCTCCTGTGTCCTCTCTATCTCCTCATAGAGTGTAAGCTCTTGTGATCAGGACCCTCACTCCTCCTGTGTCCCCTCCATCTCCTCATAGAGTGTAAGCTCTTGTGATCAGGACCCTCACTCCTCCTGTGTCCTCTCTATCTCCTCATAGAGTGTAAGCTCTTGTGATCAGGGCCCTCACTCCTCCTGTGTCCCCTCTATCTCCTCATAGAGTGTAAGCTCTTGTGATCAGGACCCTCACTCCTCCTGTGTCCTCTATCTCCTCATAGAGTGTAAGCTCTTGTGATCAGGACCCTCACTCCTCCTGTGTCCTCTCTATCTCCTCATAGAGTGTAAGCTCTTGTGATCAGGACCCTCACTCCTCCTGTGTCCTCTCTATCTCCTCATAGAGTGTAAGCTCTTGTGATCAGGACCCTCACTCCTCCTGTGTCCTCTCTATCTCCTCATAGAGTGTAAGCTCTTGTGATCAGGACCCTCACTCCTCCTGTGTCCTCCATCTCCTCATAGAGTGTAAGCTCTTGTGATCAGGGTCCTCACTCCTCCTGTGTCTCCTCTATCTCCTCATAGAGTGCAAGCTCTTGTGATCAGGACCCTCACTCCCCCTGTGTCTCCTCTATCTCCTCATAGAGTGTAAGCTCTTGTGATCAGGACCCTCACTCCTCCTGTGTCTCCTCTATCATCTCATAGAGTGTAAGCTCTTGTGATCAGGATCCTCACTCCCCCTGTGTCTCCTCTATCTCCTCATAGAGTGTAAGCTCTTGTGATCAGGACCCTCACTCCTCCTGTGTCCCCTCTATCTCCTCATAGAGTGCAAGCTCTTGTGATCAGGACCCTCCCTCCCCCTGTGTCCCCTCTATCTCCTCATAGAGTGTAAGCTCTTGTGATCTGGACCCTCACTCCTCCTGTGTCTCCTCTATCTCCTCATAGAGTGTAAGCTCTTGTGATCAGGATCCTCACTCCCCCTGTGTCCCCTCTATCTCCTCATAGAGTGTAAGCTCTTGTGATCTGGACCCTCACTCCTCCTGTGTCCCCTCTATCTCCTCATAGAGTGTAAGCTCTTGTGATCAGGACCCTCACTCCTCCTGTGTCCCCCTCTATCTCCTCATAGAGTGTAAGCTCTTGTGATCAGGGCCCTCACTCCTCCTGTGTCCTCTATCTCCTCATACAGTGTAAGCTCTTGTGATCAGGACCCTCACTCCTCCTGTGTCCCCCTCTATCTCCTCATAGAGTGTAAGCTCTTGTGATCAGGACCCTTACTCCTCCTGTGTCCCCCTCTATCTCCTCATAGAATGTAAGCTCTTGTGATCAGGTCCCTCACTCCTCCTGTGTCCTCTCTATCTCCTCATAGAGTGCGAGCTCTTGTGATCAGGACCCTCACTCCTCCTGTGTCCCCCTCTATCTCCTCATAGAGTGTAAGCTCTTGTGATCAGGACCCTCACTCCTCCTGTGTCTCCTCTATCTTCTCATAGAGTGTAAGCTCTTGTGATCAGGACCCTCCCTCCTCCTGTGTCTCCTCTATCTCCTCATAGAGTGTAAGCTCTTGTGATCAGGACCCTCCCTCCTCCTGTGTCCTCTATCTCCTCATAGAGTGTAAGCTCTTGTGCTCAGGACCCTCACTCCTCCTGTGTCCCCTCTATCTCCTCATAGAGTGTAAGCTCTTGTGATCAGGACCCTCACTCCTTCTGTGTCCTCTCTATCTCCTCATAGAGTGTAAGCTCTTGTGATCAGGACCCTCACTCCTCCTGTGTCCTCTATCTCCTCATAGAGTGTAAGCTCTTGTGATCAGGACCCTCACTCCTCCTGTGTCCCCTCTATCTCCTCATAGAGTGTAAGCTCTTGTGATCAGGATCCTCACTCCCCCTGTGTCTCCTCTATCTCCTCATAGAGTGTAAGCTCTTGTGATCAGGACCCTCACTCCTTCTGTCTCCTCTATCTCCTCATAGAGTGTAAGCTCTTGTGATCAGGACCCTCACTCCTCCTGTGTCCCCTCTATCTCCTCATAGAGTGTAAGCTCTTGTGATCAGGATCCTCACTCCCCCTGTGTCTCCTCTATCTCCTCATAGAGTGTAAGCTCTTGTGATCAGGACCCTCACTCCTCCTGTGTCCCCTCTATCTCCTCATAGAGTGCAAGCTCTTGTGATCAGGACCCTCACTCCTCCTGTGTCTCCTCTATCTCCTCATAGAGTGTAAGCTCTTGTGATCAGGATCCTCACTCCCCCTGTGTCTCCTCTATCTCCTCATAGAGTGTAAGCTCTTGTGATCAGGACCCTCACTCCTCCTGTGTCCCCTCTATCTCCTCATAGAGTGCAAGCTCTTGTGATCAGGACCCTCACTCCTCCTGTGTCTCCTCTATCTCCTCATAGAGTGTAAGCTCTTGTGATCAGGATCCTCACTCCCCCTGTGTCCCCTCTATCTCCTCATAGAGTGTAAGCTCTTGTGATCTGGACCCTCACTCCTCCTGTGTCCCCTCTATCTCCTCATAGAGTGCAAGCTCTTGTGATCAGGACCCTCACTCCTCCTGTGTCCCCCTCTATCTCCTCATAGAGTGTAAGCTCTTGTGATCAGGGCCCTCACTCCTCCTGTGTCCTCTATCTCCTCATAGAGTGTAAGCTCTTGTGATCAGGACCCTCACTCCTCCTGTGTCCCCCTCTATCTCCTCATAGAGTGTAAGCTCTTGTGATCAGGACCCTTACTCCTCCTGTGTCCCCCTCTATCTCCTCATAGAGTGTAAGCTCTTGTGATCAGGTCCCTCACTCCTCCTGTGTCCTCTCTATCTCCTCATAGAGTGCAAGCTCTTGTGATCAGGACCCTCACTCCTCCTGTGTCCCCCTCTATCTCCTCATAGAGTGTAAGCTCTTGTGATCAGGACCCTCACTCCTCCTGTGTCTCCTCTATCTTCTCATAGAGTGTAAGCTCTTGTGATCAGGACCCTCCCTCCTCCTGTGTCTCCTCTATCTCCTCATAGAGTGTAAGCTCTTGTGATCAGGACCCTCCCTCCTCCTGTGTCCTCTATCTCCTCATAGAGTGTAAGCTCTTGTGCTCAGGACCCTCACTCTTCCTGTGTCCCCTCTATCTCCTCATAGAGTGTAAGCTCTTGTGATCAGGACCCTCACTCCTTCTGTGTCCTCTCTATCTCCTCATAGAGTGTAAGCTCTTGTGATCAGGACCCTCACTCCTCCTGTGTCCTCTATCTCCTCATAGAGTGTAAGCTCTTGTGATCAGGACCCTCACTCCTCCTGTGTCCCCTCTATCTCCTCATAGAGTGTAAGCTCTTGTGATCAGGACCCCCACTCCTCCTGTGTCCTCTCTATCTCCTCATAGAGTGTAAGCTCTTGTGATCAGGACCCTCACTCCTCCTGTGTCCCCTCTATCTCCTCATAGAGTGTAAGCTCTTGTGATCAGGGCCCTCACTCCTCCTGTGTCCCCTCTATCTCCTCATAGAGTGTAAGCTCTTGTGATCAGGACCCTCACTCCTCCTGTGTCCTCTATCTCCTCATAGAGTGTAAGCTCTTGTGATCAGGACCCTCACTCCTCCTGTGTCCCCTCTATCTCCTCATAGAGTGTAAGCTCTTGTGATCAGGGTCCTCACTCCTCCAGTGTCTCCTCTATCTCCTCATAGAGTGCAAGCTCTTGTGATCAGGACCCTCACTCCTCCTGTGTCTCCTCTATCTCCTCATAGAGTGTAAGCTCTTGTGATCAGGACCCTCACTCCTCCTGTGTCTCCTCTATCTCCTCATAGAGTGTAAGCTCTTGTGATCAGGATCCTCACTCCCCCTGTGTCTCCTCTATCTCCTCATAGAGTGTAAGCTCTTGTGATCAGGACCCTCACTCCTCCTGTGTCCCCTCTATCTCCTCATAGAGTGCAAGCTCTTGTGATCAGGACCCTCACTCCTCCTGTGTCTCCTCTATCTCCTCATAGAGTGTAAGCTCTTGTGATCAGGACCCCCACTCCTCCTGTGTCCTCTCTATCTCCTCATAGAGTGTAAGCTCTTGTGATCAGGACCCTCACTCCTCCTGTGTCCCCTCCATCTCCTCATAGAGTGTAAGCTCTTGTGATCAGGACCCTCACTCCTCCTGTGTCCTCTCTATCTCCTCATAGAGTGTAAGCTCTTGTGATCAGGGCCCTCACTCCTCCTGTGTCCCCTCTATCTCCTCATAGAGTGTAAGCTCTTGTGATCAGGACCCTCACTCCTCCTGTGTCCTCTATCTCCTCATAGAGTGTAAGCTCTTGTGATCAGGACCCTCACTCCTCCTGTGTCCTCTCTATCTCCTCATAGAGTGTAAGCTCTTGTGATCAGGACCCTCACTCCTCCTGTGTCCTCTCTATCTCCTCATAGAGTGTAAGTTCTTGTGATCAGGACCCTCACTCCTCCTGTGTCCTCCATCTCCTCATAGAGTGTAAGCTCTTGTGATCAGGGTCCTCACTCCTCCTGTGTCTCCTCTATCTCCTCATAGAGTGCAAGCTCTTGTGATCAGGACCCTCACTCCCCCTGTGTCTCCTCTATCTCCTCATAGAGTGTAAGCTCTTGTGATCAGGACCCTCACTCCTCCTGTGTCTCCTCTATCATCTCATAGAGTGTAAGCTCTTGTGATCAGGATCCTCACTCCCCCTGTGTCTCCTCTATCTCCTCATAGAGTGTAAGCTCTTGTGATCAGGACCCTCACTCCTCCTGTGTCCCCTCTATCTCCTCATAGAGTGCAAGCTCTTGTGATCAGGACCCTCCCTCCCCCTGTGTCCCCTCTATCTCCTCATAGAGTGTAAGCTCTTGTGATCTGGACCCTCACTCCTCCTGTGTCTCCTCTATCTCCTCATAGAGTGTAAGCTCTTGTGATCAGGATCCTCACTCCCCCTGTGTCCCCTCTATCTCCTCATAGAGTGTAAGCTCTTGTGATCAGGACCCTCACTCCTCCTGTGTCCCCTCTATCTCCTCATAGAGTGTAAGCTCTTGTGATCAGGACCCTCACTCCTCCTGTGTCCCCCTCTATCTCCTCATAGAGTGTAAGCTCTTGTGATCAGGGCCCTCACTCCTCCTGTGTCCTCTATCTCCTCATACAGTGTAAGCTCTTGTGATCAGGACCCTCACTCCTCCTGTGTCCCCCTCTATCTCCTCATAGAGTGTAAGCTCTTGTGATCAGGACCCTTACTCCTCCTGTGTCCCCCTCTATCTCCTCATAGAATGTAAGCTCTTGTGATCAGGTCCCTCACTCCTCCTGTGTCCTCTCTATCTCCTCATAGAGTGCAAGCTCTTGTGATCAGGACCCTCACTCCTCCTGTGTCCCCCTCTATCTCCTCATAGAGTGTAAGCTCTTGTGATCAGGACCCTCACTCCTCCTGTGTCTCCTCTATCTTCTCATAGAGTGTAAGCTCTTGTGATCAGGACCCTCCCTCCTCCTGTGTCTCCTCTATCTCCTCATAGAGTGTAAGCTCTTGTGATCAGGACCCTCCCTCCTCCTGTGTCCTCTATCTCCTCATAGAGTGTAAGCTCTTGTGATCAGGATCCTCACTCCCCCTGTGTCTCCTCTATCTCCTCATAGAGTGTAAGCTCTTGTGATCAGGACCCTCACTCCTCCTGTGTCCCCTCTATCTCCTCATAGAGTGCAAGCTCTTGTGATCAGGACCCTCACTCCTCCTGTGTCTCCTCTATCTCCTCATAGAGTGTAAGCTCTTGTGATCAGGATCCTCACTCCCCCTGTGTCTCCTCTATCTCCTCATAGAGTGTAAGCTCTTGTGATCAGGACCCTCACTCCTCCTGTGTCCCCTCTATCTCCTCATAGAGTGCAAGCTCTTGTGATCAGGACCCTCACTCCTCCTGTGTCTCCTCTATCTCCTCATAGAGTGTAAGCTCTTGTGATCAGGATCCTCACTCCCCCTGTGTCCCCTCTATCTCCTCATAGAGTGTAAGCTCTTGTGATCTGGACCCTCACTCCTCCTGTGTCCCCTCTATCTCCTCATAGAGTGCAAGCTCTTGTGATCAGGACCCTCACTCCTCCTGTGTCCCCCTCTATCTCCTCATAGAGTGTAAGCTCTTGTGATCAGGGCCCTCACTCCTCCTGTGTCCTCTATCTCCTCATAGAGTGTAAGCTCTTGTGATCAGGACCCTCACTCCTCCTGTGTCCCCCTCTATCTCCTCATAGAGTGTAAGCTCTTGTGATCAGGACCCTTACTCCTCCTGTGTCCCCCTCTATCTCCTCATAGAGTGTAAGCTCTTGTGATCAGGTCCCTCACTCCTCCTGTGTCCTCTCTATCTCCTCATAGAGTGCAAGCTCTTGTGATCAGGACCCTCACTCCTCCTGTGTCCCCCTCTATCTCCTCATAGAGTGTAAGCTCTTGTGATCAGGACCCTCACTCCTCCTGTGTCTCCTCTATCTTCTCATAGAGTGTAAGCTCTTGTGATCAGGACCCTCCCTCCTCCTGTGTCTCCTCTATCTCCTCATAGAGTGTAAGCTCTTGTGATCAGGACCCTCCCTCCTCCTGTGTCCTCTATCTCCTCATAGAGTGTAAGCTCTTGTGCTCAGGACCCTCACTCTTCCTGTGTCCCCTCTATCTCCTCATAGAGTGTAAGCTCTTGTGATCAGGACCCTCACTCCTTCTGTGTCCTCTCTATCTCCTCATAGAGTGTAAGCTCTTGTGATCAGGACCCTCACTCCTCCTGTGTCCTCTATCTCCTCATAGAGTGTAAGCTCTTGTGATCAGGACCCTCACTCCTCCTGTGTCCCCTCTATCTCCTCATAGAGTGTAAGCTCTTGTGATCAGGACCCCCACTCCTCCTGTGTCCTCTCTATCTCCTCATAGAGTGTAAGCTCTTGTGATCAGGACCCTCACTCCTCCTGTGTCCCCTCTATCTCCTCATAGAGTGTAAGCTCTTGTGATCAGGGCCCTCACTCCTCCTGTGTCCCCTCTATCTCCTCATAGAGTGTAAGCTCTTGTGATCAGGACCCTCACTCCTCCTGTGTCCTCTATCTCCTCATAGAGTGTAAGCTCTTGTGATCAGGACCCTCACTCCTCCTGTGTCCCCTCTATCTCCTCATAGAGTGTAAGCTCTTGTGATCAGGGTCCTCACTCCTCCAGTGTCTCCTCTATCTCCTCATAGAGTGCAAGCTCTTGTGATCAGGACCCTCACTCCTCCTGTGTCTCCTCTATCTCCTCATAGAGTGTAAGCTCTTGTGATCAGGACCCTCACTCCTCCTGTGTCTCCTCTATCTCCTCATAGAGTGTAAGCTCTTGTGATCAGGACCCTCACTCCTCCTGTGTCTCCTCTATCTCCTCATAGAGTGTAAGCTCTTGTGATCAGGACCCTCACTCCTCCTGTGTCCCCTCTATCTCCTCATAGAGTGCAAGCTCTTGTGATCAGGACCCTCACTCCTCCTGTGTCTCCTCTATCTCCTCATAGAGTGTAAGCTCTTGTGATCAGGATCCTCACTCCCCCTGTGTCCCCTCTATCTCCTCATAGAGTGTAAGCTCTTGTGATCTGGACCCTCACTCCTTCTGTTTCCTCTCTATCTCCTCATAGAGTGTAAGCTCTTGTGATCAGGACCCTCGCTCCTCCTGTGTCCTCTATCTCCTCATAGAGTGTAAGCTCTTGTGCTCAGGACCCTCACTCCTCCTGTGTCCCCTCTATCTCCTCATAGAGTGTAAGCTCTTGTGATCAGGACCCTCACTCCTCCTGTGTCCCCTCTATCTCCTCATAGAGTGTAAGCTCTTGTGATCAGGACCCCCACTCCTCCTGTGTCCTCTCTATCTCCTCATAGAGTGTAAGCTCTTGTGATCAGGACCCTCACTCCTCCTGTGTCCCCTCTATCTCCTCATAGAGTGTAAGCTCTTGTGATCAGGGCCCTCACTCCTCCTGTGTCCCCTCTATCTCCTCATAGAGTGTAAGCTCTTGTGATCAGGACCCTCACTCCTCCTGTGTCCTCTATCTCCTCATAGAGTGTAAGCTCTTGTGATCTGGACCCTCACTCCTCCTGTGTCTCCTCTATCTCCTCATAGAGTGTAAGCTCTTGTGATCAGGACCCTCACTCCTCCTGTGTCCTCTATCTCCTCATAGAGTGTAAGCTCTTGTGATCAGGACCCTCACTCCTCCTGTGTCTCCTCTATCTCCTCATAGAGTGTAAGCTCTTGTGATCAGGACCCTCACTCCTCCTGTGTCTCCTCTATCTCCTCATAGAGTGTAAGCTCTTGTGATCAGGACCCTCACTCCTTCTGTCTCCTCTATCTCCTCATAGAGTGTAAGCTCTTGTGATCAGGACCCTCACTCCCCCTGTGTCCCCTCTATCTCCTCATAGAGTGTAAGCTCTTGTGATCAGGACCCTCACTCCTCCTGTGTCCTCTCTATCTCCTCATAGAGTGTAAGCTCTTGTGATCAGGACCCTCACTCCTCCTGTGTCTCCTCTATCTCCTCATAGAGTGTAAGCTCTTGTGATCAGGACCCTCGCTCCTCCTGTGTCCCCTCTATATCCTCATAGAGTGTAAGCTCTTGTGATCAGGACCCTCACTCCTCCTGTGTCCCATCTCCTCATAGAGTGTAAGCTCTTGTGATCAGGGCCCTCACTTCTCCTGTGTCCTCTCTATGCGCTTCTTGCGCATCTGTTTACATTCCCCTCACCCGCCATATCCTAAACTTATAAGAACGCTACTACACTTGATCTTATACAAAAGGTTCTTAGAAGTGCTGTTTGGGGAGTAGCCTAGAGACAGGGGCTTGGATTGGCGAAAGCTCGCCTGGCAGCGGAGCGCCAGCTCCATCCCAAGATCCAACTAACATAGTTTTAACTGCAGCACCTTTAATCTACTACTAGTTCACTGCCTCCATACATGGTCCCCTTATCAAACGAGCTGTGTCAGGCAGAATTTTGGGTTGTTTTCATGGCTTCCATGTTAACTTTGTCGCCACCCTGCTGTGTAATCCACAAAATATACTGGCAAACTTTTATCATGTAGCGATATTATTTGAGCGCTTCTTGCTCACCTCCTTTGGTTCCTCTCTGCCACCCATTGGTTTGAAGCCTGAGTCCATTTAGAGTATGTCGCCATGCCACTCTCTAGCCTGCTGCTGCTGCCGCTGCCTCTGCATGCCGTCCCCTATAGTGTCAGGGTCAATTATTGCATGTTTTAGATGCTATCTAGCTTCATTCTGTCACTCTGTCATGGCCATGCTGTTGCCCATAATTTTGGCATAATGGTGCGATTAGGCAGCCTCAGAGGCATCCATGCATGCTGCCCCTGCTGTTTCCTGTCCATTTCCGTGGTGTTTCCATCCTTTTCTGAGGTTCCCAGGTGTTTGGCCAAGCTTCCCTGTGCAGAGCCTTGGTCCCCTTGAAAAATGCTCGAGTCTCCCATTGACTTCAATGGGGTTCGTTATTCGAGACGAGCACTCGAGCATCGGGAAAAGTTCGTCTCGAATAACGAGTACCCGAGCATTTTAGTGTTCGCTCATCTCTAAAAGTGATTCTTCAGAGATTCATCAGATGACGGTAATATTTTGTAAACTGCTCATTACTATGCTACTATATTTATAATATTTAACTTGGCACTTATGCACTTTCTTTGCTCCAACATTATTTGATTTTTTGATGTGTCTCTTATCTAATTGTCTATTGGAGCTCTGTCAGTATATTGCTGTCCTACTATATGCTCTACTCTGCCCGGTACACAGTATCTGTATTGTCAAGCTTTCATAGCTTTTTTAGTGTTTTTAACATGTATATTATTCAATAAAGTTTTTCTTGTCCTATATACACATCTTCTTTCTTTTTTCGTTGTAAACGATATCCTGCATGTGTCGCTTCCCTGCTCAGGTCCCTGGAGTTCACCTTCTTCTTCCTGGTGCATGTAAGTGCATTGTCCGTGTATAATGCGCTGTGCGGGGAGTCACTAAGATCCTGCGCTCGATATCCTGCATGTGTCGCTTCCCTGCTCAGGTCCCTGGAGTTCACCTTCTTCTTCCTGGTGCATGTAAGTGCATTGTCCGTGTATAATGCGCTGTGCGGGGAGTCACTAAGATCCTGCACCTGATATCCTGCATGTGTCACTTCCCCGCTCAGGTCCCCGGAGTTCACCTTCTTCTTCCTGGTGCATGTAAGTGCATTGTCCGTGTATAATGCGCTGTGCGGGGAGTCACTGAGATCCTGCGCCCGATATCCTGCATGTGTCACTTCCCCGCTCAGGTCCCTGGAGTTCACCTTCTTCTTCCTGGTGCATGTAAGTGCATTGTCCGTGTATAATGCACTGTGCGGGGAGTCACTAATATCCTGCCCCGATATCCTGCATGTGTCTCTTCCCCGCTCAGGTCCCCGGAGTTCACCTTCTTCCTGGTGCATGTAAGTGCATTGTCCGTGTATAATGCGCTGTGCGGGGAGTCACTAAGATCCTGCGCCCGATATCCTGCATGTGTTGCTTCCCCGCTCAGGTCCCCGGAGTTCACCTTCTTCTTTCTGGTGCATGTAAGTGCATTGTCCGTGTATAATGCGCTGTGCGGGGAGTCACTAACATCCTGTGCCCAATATCCTGCATGTGTCGCTTCCCCGCTCAGGTCCCTGGAGTTCACCTTCTTCTTCCTGGTGCATGTAAGTGCATTGTCCGTGTATAATGTGCTGTGCAGGGAGTCACTAAGATCCTGTGCCCGATATCCTGCATGTGTCACTTCCCCGCTCAGGTCCCTGGAGTTCACCTTCTTCTTCCTGGTGCATGTAAGTGCATTGTCCGTGTATAATGCGCTGTGCGGGGAGTCACTAAGATCGTGCCCCCGATATCCTGCATGTGTCGCTTCCCCGCTCAGGTCCCTGGAGTTCACCTTCTTCTTCCTGGTGCATGTAAGTGCATTGTCCGTGTATAATGCGCTGTGCAGGGAGTCACTAAGATCCTGCCCCCGATATCCTGCATGTGTCGCTTCCCCGCTCAGGTCCCCGGAGTTCACCTTCTTCTTCCTGGTGCATGTAAGTGCATTGTCCGTGTATAATGCGCTGTGCAGGGAGTCACTAAGATCCTGCGCCCGATATCCTGCATGTGTCGCTTCCCTGCTCAGGTCCCCGGAGTTCACCTTCTTCTTCCTGGTGCATGTAAGTGCATTGTCCGTGTATAATGCGCTGTGCGGGGAGTCACTAAGATCCTGCGCCCGATATCCTGCATGTGTCGCTTCTCCGCTCAGGTCCCTGGAGTTCACCTTCTTCTTCCTGGTGCATGTAAGTGCATTGTCCGTGTATAATGCGCTGTGCGGGGAGTCACTAGATCCTGCACCCGATATCCTGCATGTGTCGCTTCTCCGCTCAGGTCCCCGGAGTTCACCTTCTTCTTCCTGGTGCATGTAAGTGCATTGTCCGTGTATAATGCGCTGTGCGGGGAGTCACTAAGATCCTGCGCCCGGATATCCTGCATGTGTCGCTTCCCCGCTCAGGTCCCAGGAGTTCACCTTCTTCTTCCTGGTGCATGAAAGTGCATTGTCCGTGTATAATGCGCTGTGCAGGGAGTCACTAAGATCGTGTCCCGATATCCTGCATGTATCGATTCCCCTCTCAGGTCCCCGGAGTTCACCTTCTTCTTCCTGGTGCATGTAAGTGCATTGTCCGTGTATAATGCGCTGTGCGGGGAGTCACTAAGATCGTGCGCCTGATATCCTGCATGTGTCGCTTCCCCGCTCAGGTCCCCGGAGTACACCTTCTTCTTCCTGGTGCATGTAAGTGCATTGTCCGTGTATAATGCGCTGTGCGGGGATTCACTAAGATCCTGCCCCGATATCCTGCATGTGTCGCTTCCCCGCTCAGGTCCCCGGAGTTCACCTTCTTCTTCCTGGTGCATGTAAGTGCATTGTCCGTGTATAATGCAATGTGCGGGGAGTCACTAAGATCCTGCACCCGATATCCTGCATGTGTCGCTTCCCCGCTCAGGTCCCTGGAGTTCACCTTCTTCTTCCTGGTGCATGTAAGTGCATTGTCCGTGTATAATGCGCTGTGTGGGGAGTCACTAAGATCCTGCGTCCGATATCCTGCATGTGTCACTTCCCTGCTCAGGTCCCCGGAGTTCACCTTCTTCTTCCTGGTGCATGTAAGTGCATTGTCCGTGTATAATGCGCTGTGCGGGGAGTCACTAAGATCCTGTGCCCGATATCCTGCATGTGTCACTTCCCCGCTCAGGTCCCTGGAGTTCACCTTCTTCTTCCTGGTGCATGTAAGAGCATTGTCCGTGTATAATGCGCTGTGCAGGGAGTCACTAAGATCGTGCACCTGATATCCTGCTTGTGTCGCTTCCCCGCTCAGGTCCCTGGAGTTCACCTTCTTCTTCCTGGTGCATGTAAGTGCATTGTTCGTGTATAATGCGCTGTGCGGGGAGTCACTAAGATCCTGCCCCGATATCCTGCATGTGTCACTTCCCCGCTCAGGTCCCCGGAGTTCACCTTCTTCTTCCTGGTGCATGTAAGTGCATTGTCCGTGTATAATGCGCTGTGCGGGGAGTCACTAAGATTCTGCGCCCGATATCCTGCATGTGTCACTTCCCCGCTCAGGTCCCCGGAGTTCACCTTCTTCTTCCTGGTGCATGTATGTGCATTGTCTGTGTATAATGCGCTGTGCAGGGAGTCACTAAGATCCTGCGCCCGATATCCTGCATGTGTCGCTTCCCCGCTCAGGTCCCTTGAGTTCACCTTCTTCTTCTTCCTGGTGCATGTAAGTGCATTGTCCGTGTATAATGTGCTGTGCGGAGAGTCACGAAGATCGTGCACCCGATATCCTGCATGTGTCGCTTCCCCGCTCAGGTCCCCGGAGTTCACCTTCTTCTTCCTGGTGCATGTAAGTGCATTGTCCGTGTATAATGCGCTGTGCGGGGAGTCACTAAGATCCTGTGCCCGATATCCTGCATGTGTCTCTTCCCTGCTCAGGTCCCTGGAGTTCACCTTCTTCTTCCTGGTGCATGTAAGTGCATTGTCCGTGTATAATGCACTGTGCGGGGAGTCACTAAGATCATGCACCCAATATCCTGCATGTGTCGCTTCCCCGCTCAGGTCCCCGGAGTTCACCTTCTTCTTCCTGGTGCATGTAAGTGCATTGTCCGTGTATAATGTGCTGTGCGGGGAGTCAATAAGATCGTGCGTCCGATATCCTGCATGTGTCACTTCCCCGCTCAGGTCCCCGGAGTTCACCTTCTTCTTCCTGGTGCATGTAAGTGCATTGTCCGTGTATAATGCGCTGTGCAGGGAGTCACAAAGATCCTGCGTCCGATATCCTGCATGTGTCACTTCCCCGCTCAGGTCCCTGGAGTTCACCTTCTTCTTCCTGGTGCATGTAAGTGCATTGTCCGTGTATAATGCGCTGTGCAGGGAGTCACTAAGATCCTGCACCTTATATCCTGCATGTGTCGCTTCCCCGCTCAGGTCCCTGGAGTTCACCTTCTTCTTCCTGGTGTATGTAAGTGCATTGTCCGTGTATAATGTGCTGTGCGGGGAGTCACTAAGATCGTGCGCCCGATATCCTGCATGTGTCACTTCCCCGCTCAGGTCCCTGGAGTTCACCTTCTTCTTCCAGGTGCATGTAAGTGCATTGTCCGTGTATAATGTGCTGTGCGGGGAGTCACTAAGATCCTGCCCCGATATCCTGCATGTGTCGCTTCCCCGCTCAGGTCCCTGGAGTTCACCTTCTTCCTGGTGCATGTAAGTGCATTGTCCGTGTATAATGCGCTGTGCGGGGAGTCACTAAGATTGTGCGCCCGATATCCTGCATGTGTCGCTTCCCCGCTCAGGTCCCTGGAGTTCACCTTCTTCTTCCTGGTGCATGTAAGTGCATTTTCCGTGTATAATGCGCTGTGCGAGGAGTCACTAAGATCCTGCCCCCGATATCCTGCATGTGTGGCTTCCCCGCTCAGGTCCCTGGAGTTCACCTTCTTCTTCCAGGTGCATGTAAGTGCATTGTCCGTGTATAATGCGCTGTGCGGGGAGTCACTAAGATCCTGCCCCCGATATCCTGCATGTGTCACTTCCCCGCTCAGGTCCCTGGAGTTCACCTTCTTCTTCCAGGTGCATGTAAGTGCATTGTCCGTGTATAATGCGCTGTGCGGGGAGTCACTAAGATCCTGCCCCCAATATCCTGCATGTGTCGCTTCCCCGCTCAGGTCCCCGGAGTTCACCTTCTTCCTGGTGCATGTAAGTGCATTGTCTGTGTATAATGCGCTGTGCGGGGAGTCACTAAGATTGTGCGCCCGATATCCTGCATGTATCGCTTCCCCGCTCAGGTCCCTGGAGTTCACCTTCTTCTTCCTGGTGCATGTAAGTGCATTGTCCGTGTATAATGTGCTGTGCGGGGAGTCAGTAAGATCATGCGCCCGATATCCTGCATGTGTCGCTTCCCCGCTCAGGTCCCTGGAGTTCACCTCCTTCTTCCTGGTGCATGTAACTGCATTGTCCGTGTATAATGTGCTGTGCAGGGAGTCACTAAGATCCTGCGCCCGATATCCTGCATGTGTTGCTTCCCCACTCAGGTCCCCGGAGTTCACCTTCTTCTTCCCGGTGCATGTAAGTGCATTGTCCGTGTATAATGCACTGTGCGGGGAGTCACTAAGATCCTGCGCCCGGATATCCTGCATGTGTCGCTTCCCCGCTCAGGTCCCAGGAGTTCACCTTCTTCTTCCTGGTGCATGAAAGTGCATTGTCCGTGTATAATGCGCTGTGCGGGGAGTCACTAAGATCGTGCACCTGATATCCTGCATGTGTCGCTTCCCCGCTCAGGTCCCCGGAGTTCACCTTCTTCTTCCTGGTGCATGTAAGTGCATTGTCCGTGTATAATGCGCTGTGTGGGGAGTCACTAAGATCCTGCGTCCGATATCCTGCATGTGTCACTTCCCCGCTCAGGTCCCTGGAGTTCACCTTCTTCTTCCTGGTGCATGTAAGTGCATTGTCCGTGTATAATGCGCTGTGTGGGGAGTCACTAAGATCCTGCGTCCGATATCCTGCATGTGTAGCTTCCCCGCTCAGGTCCCTGGAGTTCACCTTCTTCTTCCTGGTGCAAGTAAGTGCATTGTCCGTGTATAATGTGCTGTGCGGGGAGTCACGAAGATCGTGCGCCCGATATCCTGCTTGTGTCGCTTCCCCGCTCAGGTCCCTGGAGTTCACCTTCTTCTTCCTGGTGCATGTAAGTGCATTGTTCGTGTATAATGCGCTGTGCGGGGAGTCACTAAGATCATGCACCCAATATCCTGCATGTGTCACTTCCCCGCTCAGGTCCCCGGAGTTCACCTTCTTCTTCCTGGTGCATGTAAGTGCATTGTCCGTGTAAATTGCGCTGTGCAGGGAGTCACTAAGATCCTGCGCCCGATATCCTGCATGTGTCACTTCCCCGCTCAGGTCCCTGGAGTTCACCTTCTTCTTCCTGGTGCATGTAAGTGCATTGTCCGTGTATAATGTGCTGTGCGGGGAGTCACTAAGATCCTGCACCTTATATCCTGCATGTGTCACTTCCCCGCTCAGGTCCCTGGAGTTCATCTTCTTCTTCCTGGTGCATGTAAGTGCATTGTCCGTGTATGATGCGCTGTGCGGGGAGTCACTAAGATCCTGCGCCCGATATCCTGCATGTGTCGCTTCCCTGCTCAGGTCCCCGGAGTTCACCTTCTTCTTCCTGGTGCATGTAAGTGCATTGTCCGTGTATAATGCGCTGTGCAGGGAGTCACTAAGCTCGTGCACCCGATATCCTGCATGTGTCACTTCCCCGCTCAGGTCCCCGGAGTTCACCTTCTTCTTCCTGGTGCATGTAAGTGCATTGTCCGTGTATAATGCACTGTGCGGGGAGTCACTAAGATTCTGTGCCCGATATCCTGCATGTGTTGCTTCCCCGCTCAGGTCCCCGGAGTTCACCTTCTTCTTCCTGGTGCATGTAAGTGCATTGTCCGTGTATAATGTGCTGTGCGGGGATTCACTAAGATCCTGCCCCGATATCCTGCATGTGTCGCTTCCCC